>NW_026623316.1:406602-416755 GCF_030028575.1 Malurus melanocephalus | reverse complement strand
TCCGGTGTGTTCAGTGCGTGCGCCCCTGCTGCGCTAAAAATACGTGGAAATGCAGAATTCCAACCTGAAAATGCCGAGTTCAATCCGCTCACATCTGTTTAAAATAAAACTCGGAGGGTTTGGGGGTAGGGTTTGGGTTTTTAAAGAAATTCTGGTCTGGTATAAAACCTGGAAAGCCTCGCTGCTTCACTCTGGTTCATAGATTTATGAAAACGGAGGCGGTGGCACCCTCATAGACCTGCCCGGCCAGGTGGTCCCACCTGCCTTGGCGAGAAAGCAGCGTTTTGTCCCACAGGGCAGAAACCCGCCGGTTCTCTGGCTCTGAAGGCAGCGCCAAGAAAGGAATCCTCTGGACAGGTTAGCCCGAGTAACAGCAGCGTGGTGCCCTTCCACGCAGGCATCTGATCGCAGCAGCAGGAGGTCAAAAGAAGTGAGCCTGTCGCTGATTTTCCTCTTTGTTGATTTAGCCTATTTCCCCCTTACTTTTCATAGGCACATTTTCCATCCTGTCTCGTAAAGTGTATCTGCTTATATGCCTTTCCACCTTCCACTGCTTTCATGTGCTTTTACCGTTCAAACACAGAACATCTTAAATTTGATTTATTTTGATGAGTGAGCAYTGCAAAAGCCCAAGAGATATGTATAGGAAATTCTAGTGAATTTATGCTAGTTTGGCATTTTGGAAAACTACTGCCCACAGAACACATAGAGCACACTCATCAGGACCACAAGCATGCCCACATCAGTCAGCATGTAGCGCTGCTCTGGATGASTGTCTCTGGAAACGGGAAAAACAGTTTAGACTCCAGCTCAGTAGGTCTCTGTTCTTCCTGTAGGGATTTCTAGCGAAAGTGCTAATCAAAGGGGGCATAACACCACACCACCACTCCACCACCACCACCACCACCTCAGCTTAATTCTGCTTAATCCTGAGACACAGTCATCAGAGAGTAACAACCTTGAGAAGCTTGTCATCTGAACCAAGCAGCTTGGAGATAAAAGGAAATAAAGTCCTCCATGTTGTTACTTGAGCTATCTAGGTGCTGCAATGTCATGCATTTTTAGCTTTTTTTATATACTCTCCCAGAAGTGGAAAGCTGTTATATTTCTTTCTTCTCAAATTACATTTTTAAGGTGTGTAGAAAACAAGCTTCAGTATTAATTACAGCGATGGACTCTAATGTTTRTGTCCAAGGCCCACTCTGTAGTGCAATTACTATCTTAACCACCTTGAAAATATGTGTGCATAGTAGGGGGGGGAATACTTAGGACAGGTCTTCTGCTTATATGTCCTTAACTTTTGGATAAGGCACATTTGGATACTGCACATTTTACACTTGTACATATAAGGAGATTAGTAACCATTTGGGGTATTTGTAGTGCACTTGATTAGGTGGTTTGATCCAGGAATGTTGGTCAGCTGTGTGTGATTAAATGGTTTGAAAGGAATGCAGGTCAGCTCCAGAATACAATGTCACATAGGAGTATGGCCTCCCGAACAAACAGCCCTGATGAAGAAACAAAACAAAAAATCTTATTTTAATTTAGAGTCTATAAATACCATTCATATGCAAATACAGTTTGTAATATAAAAGCTTGCCAGGTCTCTTTCTATGTGTTATATATAATAGTATCTCAATTAGTACTGATAACCGTGGTTAAGTATGTACTTCTTAAATCAATGCTGAAAATATTGTTTAAATAAGAAGTGCTGATTAGGCTGTATGGCTGTAAAAAACATGTACATTACAATATACAACTTCAGTTCTTGCAAGAACTTCAGGATGGATTTTTACTGCCAGTTATATGGCCCCATCATTCTTTTTGTCTRAAATAAAATCACAGAAAATTAGCTCTCTTCTTGCTGTGCGTGCAGATACAAAAATTTGCTGAAATAGAAAAAGAAACTTGTCATTGATAATCCTATTCCCAGTGGAGTAAAGTGATTCAGAAATGTGTTGCCCATTGTTTTTCTACAATGTCTCTCCAGGATCATCAGTGGCTTGTTGAACCTCGACATTCCTACTTGGTGAAGCCAAGACCAGTATTTGTGTACGCTGCAGATGGCTGCGTGCATGTGAGAGCAGACTGATCTGTGGCCCACGCCAGGGGGCCATGGCAGTCAGCAGAAGTCACAGCATCCATCAGTGTTCACATCCATTGACTTTAATGAACACAAGACAAAACCCTCCATTATTTTTTTAAATTCTTCTAGGAGATGAATTTGAGGCAGATTTTAAAATGTGCTTGATAACACTGCTCATGAAGACATGACCACATTTTACTGAAGGCACAAAGCCCACAGAGACATGTCCTGCAGGATATTTTCTATTCCTGTGCAGGACCAGCCCTTGTGTCTCTGTGCTTGTTCCTGAAAATGCACAGCAGCCTTGTGAAGCAAAAGGCAGACAGGAACAGAAAGGAGGCAGCAGAGACCTGGAAGAGATGAGTCCGGCAACATACAGGACRTTGCAATTTTTCTCAGAGCATCAAGGCTGGGAATCAGTGTTGTACAGGGAACTCAAACAGTTGGTAACCCTAGGGACTTTGGGTAATTAAACTTAAAGGCAGCCTGTGAACTTCTAGATGGTGACCTACGACAGCTGATATGTGGTGTCTCCACCAAGGAAWATCACCAACTGTATTATAGTAGGCAAAACCTAACAATTACCATGTATCTCCTGATATAACAGAGMACAAGCTTTAGCTCAGTGAAATGATGAACCATGATGACTCACAGTCATTCAAGGCAGTCATTGGAACACACAGATGTTCTCTTAAAAAAAAAATTAAAAATATTAAAAACACATTTAGCTTTGAGAATCAGTAAGAACAACTACCATTTTTAGAGCAAGACAGAAATTTTGTACTGATTTCAAAGGAGTGAATCYAAACCAAGTGAATTGTTGCTGACTTTACCTTCAGATTCTGACTGGAGATAAACAGGAGACAGATCAAATCAATCCATGCATCTAACTTTAAAAAAGCGTCATTTCTAATTATTCGCACCTTCAGTCTACCATGCAATAAATATATCAAATATTTTGCTCAATTTGGAAAAATATTTTAATTCTTAGAAGCACATAAAAATATAGCAAATAATGGTAAAGGCACAATTCTATKAGGCCATTGAAATGATGACAATATTGCATAGACTGCTAAAAGTAACGACTTCCTGTTTCACTTCGATTATGACAAACGTACCACACATATGCTGATGAGTAAGTCGACTATCTTAGATTCATGGAACTGCCATATCTGAAGGAAAATTAAGACTATGTAGCTGGGACCACAATAAAACAATTGTTTYTCTGCTGTGTTTTTGCATTGTTTTCAGTGCTTGTAATGCCTGAACCTGATCTGTTAGCCCACAGTGGGCCAATCTGACATCAGCAGAATTCTGAGAGCAAGAGTTTGTTTTGAAAAGAGTGCAGATCAGTTCCTCATCCATAAGAAAAGAGAGGACTGCAAAATAATTAGTTTGAAACTATCTTTCAGTGCATGTAGCTTCATTTCTGGGATAGGGCAGAAAGTATTTTCTGAAATCTTAAGAGGCCATTTATTTGGCAGCATCATGGGGGGAGAGGAGACTCAAGCCTGGGCTTTATTAAATGCTTATTTATTTGATCTATTCTGCTGGATAAATCACACAGAGAATTTCACAATGTGACATCCAAGGTCCTGCTCACACATTTGGCGCAGCTGTGCAGAAGAACTGAAAATGGTATGTATGGTTGGAAAGCTTGTACGTGCCATTGCTGCATCAAAAGGTCAGGGACAATTACCATAATCAGCTACTCCAGCTTCTGGCATAAAGCCCCACAATTCTTGGTTGAACTAGAGAATGTTTTTCAGAAACTGATCTAATCTTGATTACCACACTCTTAACAGCACTGTTGTAACAGATCATTAGTTTCACTGTCAAATTATGTATTCTTGGTTCATCTCCTTTTCCAGCTATTTAGGTTTTGAGATTCTAACTTTGCCCAATACAAATAGGAAGCTGTCCATTCTCACAGGTTTTCTTACCATCCATGTATTTCCAGTATATTTTCAAGCCTCCTTCCAAAATGTTTTGGATAGATTTCAAAGGATTTCTTCAAATTCCTTGATACTTTGAGAATAAAGCAAGTCCACAACTTTGAATTTATGAATATTTGGTATCACAGATTTTCAGTTTGGAAATTAATGTTGGCAAATTGGAAAGTGATCCTCAAAGTGATCTAAGTGATCCTCAAAACTAATTACAGATGGTAATAAATCATGCTCTTTTTTTTTCTCTCTGTAATTCCCCTGCTTTATRCACAAAGACCACCTTTGAATATGGCCATATAAGCAATTTGCCATAAGGCAAGACAGAATTTGAAGCACTGGACTGCGCCATCTGCTCCACAACTGTCCTGGTGTAGCTCATTCTCCCGCCCATGCTGAGGCCAGATCACTTGCTAGGGGAATGCTCCTGTTTAAGGGGCAAGTGAATTCACACTCCTCAGAGGATGAGAGCATGCACAGAAGCAGATCCCACAAAGCAGCTGAACCTGACCGGTTTTTGCATTATCTTACAGCATTAGAGCTCTGTGGGATTACTTGGCTACTGTTTTATACTGGGAATACATGTGTGGTTGGCTGTCCAGAATTACACTCTACTTTTTTCCCATCCTGTATATGTGACATGCATTCTCTGACACGACCTCATTAGGCAAGAAAAACAAGGAAGAAAAGTTGTTTTTTCAGTGTGGTTAGAATATAAAGATGTTGTATGGTGCCAGTTCAGAGATAAGATAAAAAGTCAAAAGCCTTGGAGTTTAAGTTCAATGTCGATTTACACATATCCTTTTCAATTCATTAGGGGTATGAATGAGTCATTAGAGGAAATCCTGACTGGGGAACACATTAACTTGGATTAAGACCAAATATTATGTTTCACTTGAGCCTCAAGCAAAATCTGTACTGCCATAAACTTATTGTAAGAGCCAGAAGTGAATTCCGGTCACAGCAACCCTGTGAATTAATAAAAAACTCTATAGCTTTAACCAGTACACCACTACTGATTTGACTGTTTGAAGATGYCCCAATTTATAACATTATTTTGAGAAAGTTTAAATCCATGCTTAATGTCAATCCCTTGGCAGAAGGCTCCATTTCCTGAATTAGATCAAAGCAAGATATTTCAAACARTCTTTAAGTAATTGCTAAAATAATGATTTAATAAATCACTCTAGAGAAAAGCCTGTAAACCAGCTGACTGTAATAAAGGCCCAAAAGGAAGGAAAATTCCTATTAAAATTTAGGGCAGAAAAGCTCCAACTTTGGGAGTTGACCAGAGTATTGGGGCCTGTTACTTCTCTGCTGAAATGAAGACTTCTGCAATAATTGCCCATGGAGGGAAACTGGGGGACAAAGGGAAAAGACAAGGTRTTTCTAAGTGGTTAGAGAGATGGCTGCTTCCTGTTTTCTTGYCTTACTGAATCTCAGAGGACACATGCAGTTGCACAAGGACACACACATATCTATCTATACGAAAATAACTTGACACAATGACAGCTTAAACTAGCCGTGAAATCATTCCTTGGAAAGTAAACWTCAGTTCTTTATCCCCCTTAACTCTTTGTGAATCCCTTAGAAGAGAGGGTTTATTTGCTGGGTTAGCTCAACAAATGAGAGTGCATAGAGCTTTGCTTTGCTTCTTATGAAAGTAAAGGTGTAAACAGTCAACAGGAGGCTACAGCCACCTTCAGTAAAGGTGCTGCTTTGTCCTGGGAAAAAAAGCCAGTTCACATGTAGCATCAGAAACAAAGGAGTCTCATTTTTGTTATCAAATATTGAGGGTTTTAATATTCTCAGTGGCTGACAAGATGCTTCTGAACCTTAGCGTTCACATGAAGAATAAAAATTCCCATTCACGTGACTCCTTATTTGTGTTTTKGTGTTGTGACTCCGAAATCCGTGTTTACCAGAGTTTACTGAAACCACCTGTCTGCCTGAACTTCCATCTGTAAGACTGGGAATAGTTCTGTGAACAAAGCAAAACACAGGGGAGTTCTGCTTTCCTTTACCCTAATTAACATCTAGAATTAAAGATTTTTATATGGTACTACACATTCCTAGTGGAAAASGGGAATTGTTTTGTGAATCTTCAAGCTGAATTAACTTGAGTGCTCTCAGATTAAGAAATCAGGTTTCAGGCTGATTTCTATACAATCAGAGTCATAGAATGGACTGGGTTGGAAGGGACTTAAAAGATCATCTAGTTTCTGCRATGGGCGGGGACACCTCCCACTAGATCAGGCTGCTCAGGGCCCCATCCAGTCTGGCCAGCATTTCCAGGGACAAGGTATCCATAGCTTCTCCAGAAACCTGTTCCAATGCCTCACCTCCCTCACAGCAAAGATCTTCACCCTAATACCTAATCTAAACCTGCTCTCTTTCAATCTGAAGCCATTCCTTCCCCCTTCTCCATCAATACGTGCTCTTGGAAAAAGTTCCTCTCCATGAGGCTCTCCAGGTAAGGGAAGAYTGCAGTTAGGTCACCCTGAAGTCTTYTCTGCTCTCGGCTRCAAAAGCACAATTTACTCAGCCCTTCCATGTGGGAGAGGTGCTCCATCTCTCTGATCAACCGTGGCCTGCGCTAGACTTGCTCCAGCAGGTCGATGTGCTGGGGACCTCAGAGCTGGACGCAGCACTCCAGGGTGTCTCACCAGAGCAGAGCAGAGCAGAGGGCAGAACCACTGGAAAGCCTTCTCTTCTTACCTTGCACAGAGGCAGTTATTAACAAGCTTATTTCAGGCAGCATTTTCCTTTGGCTCTCCTATGTTCTTTCCCAGTTGTTTTCTTTCGCTGTTGTAATTACCTATCTCTTTGCCATCTTTGATGTCTGACAGATATCTCTTTAAAGTGTTGGGAATGGAAGAAAAAACGATTTATAGTTTTTTTCTTTCTGCACTACTCTGCCATTGCTACTAAGCAATWCATATTCCTATTTGTCTGTAATAAATAATTCATAAAAGAATCACAATTATAAAGGCATATTAGGCTGCAGTACTCTCTTTAAATACCCTTGACAGGAAGATGCATAAAATAAACCAAAACTGAATTAAGAAACAGCATACTGTTCTTCATGAAAAAGAAGGCATATTTTCAAAGCAAAAGCTAAACTGAAGTCTAAACTATTTCCCTTTGAACTCAGAATATCCTCTGAATGTGGAATACCAGTTCTGCTGACATGGTCAATGACACAGAATTAACTTTTCCCTCTCCCAGTGCTCACACATGCAATAATGAACCAGCAATAACACAGTTTGGTAATTATCATTTGAAATTGTTCTGATACCAAATAGGGTTTCTGCCAAAGAAAACTTCGTTAGTTATTTAAATAGCATTGTATTAGGCATTCAAAAGACTTTGAAAACTCAAAACAGCAGTCATGCCCCGTGGGATTCACAGCTCATATTGTCAATCCATCCTCTGTYCCGTGATCATGGCTGTGATTTACAAAAATAAGATCAGAAAAAAACCACTAAAAAACAACGTGGGGCAAAAAACAGCTGTTCTAAATTGTCATAATGGTTTCCAGTCAACGAAGAAYGATGTTGATTTGCACCCATGCAGATTCCAACTCTGATTTTTTATTTACTTCCTTCCAATATGTCCTWAAGAGGATAATAGTAGCCAATGATAACACATCTTGCAAAGCCTTCCTATTCTCTTTGTATTTGTCTCTTTGTATTATTGTGTACTATATTAGAGTTATTTTTCTCTTTTCTTCAGCTGTTTCTGTTTCTCCTTTCTTTTGTGTCTTTCCTCTCGATGCATTATTGTTATYTGAAATGGCAATGAAACAGGTTCAAATTTTTTTTTCTCCAGAACAAAACAGATTTATTTGACTCTTTCTTGGCAGCATGTTCCCCACTCATGGGCCACCATGCAAACACCAGCATCTGTGCTTTGTGACAACTCCATTGTTCTAGATACTTGTTATTGTGATGTGCCTGTGTAATGAGAAAAACTCCAGAAAACTTACCCTGTTTCCAGCTTAGAAAATGAAGATGTGAAATTATATCTTCTCTCCTTCTTCTAGTCTCTTAGCAATATGAGAGGATTARCAATGGGTTTGAAACTTGTTATCTACTAGAACAGAATTTCATAATTTCCAAGGAAGCCTTAAATCAGCATCTAGGTGGTTCCTTACATGCAATTTTCCTCCCAGTCTAAGAAATGGAAGCTGCACTGGGATATGCAGACCTGGGAGATGGTTCCTCCAGAGCTCCTTATGTAGTTTAGAAATGCCTTTGGGTCKCATGCCCTTTGAGACATGGCCTTGGATCAACTGAGGACCAAGCTATTCAGCCCTCCTTMCCACACACCCCTTTGTGTGATTGCCAAGCTAAAATTGAATATCTCAGACAATCTACACCAAGAACTAGGGTTTAACCCAGAAACCTACTCAGACATGTTCTAGCTGTACTATCAGAATTTGTATTACAATAGGCTACCACATCCTTCACCCTTCGGGAGATTATCCTGSCCCAAATAAGGTACACTGCAGTTTGGAAGACTGAAGGCTCACAGGGTCATGAGTCATCCTCCATTTAGGCACAGTTTAGAACCTGACTTAAGGGTTGAGATTAATTCTTACTTAAGGATGGTATTAGCAAAAGTAGAATAAAAGTGAAAGTTGAAGCACTGGAGATTATGGAGGCAACTGTGACTTAGCTAAGAAGGACTGTGAACTTCAGTGGTAAAATAGACAAAACAAGAGTAATTGTGATCTCACCCCAATGTGTGTCAAAATCCTGCATCTCCCTTTGAAACCACACAATTTAAGGAAAGCTGTGGAATTTGCTGTCTCAGCAATCTGTCAAGATTAGAGACTGAGTTCACCATTTTTTTTTCAAACACAGGTTAAAACAAGAAGCAGAAGGATTCCTGAAAGCAGGCAAAGGAAGGCACCACTAGAAAAACAGAAAACATTCAAGGAAAAGATTTTACTGGGTCCAGTGTGAGTGCGTGAGAATTTGATTATGGCATGTAAGAGGGCTGGGAACACAGTCATSAGATTCAGAGAGAAAATGGGTCAGAGCAACAGAAATACCTTCAAGGAATTTCAGGCTGTATGGAGTAATTAAAAAATGTATTCACAGAATAATAGAATATCCTGAGTTGAAAGGAATCCATAAGGATCATCGAGTCCAGCTGCTAGCCCTGCACAGCATAACCCTCAAAATCACACCATGTGCCTGAGAGCTTTGTCCAAGCACTTCTTGAGCTCTGTCAGGCCGGTGCTGTGACCACTGCCCTGGGGAGCTGTTCCAGTGCCCAGCCACTCTCAGGGTGAAAAACATTTTCCTGATATCCAAACCTAAACCTCTCCTGACACAACTTCAGGCCATTCCCTCGGGTTCTGTCACTGTCACCAGAGAGAAGGGATCAGTGCCCGCCCCTCCTCTTCCCCTCACAGGAACTTGTCCCTGCAGTGAGGTCTCCCCTCAGTCTCCTCCAGGCTGAACAGACCGAGTGATCTCAGCCCCTCCTCACACGGCTTCCCCTCACCCTTCACCACCTTTGGTGCCCTCCTTTGGACACTCTCCAACAGCTCAATGTCTGTTCTGTGCTGTGACACCCAAAACTGCCCCCAGCACTGGAGCTGAGGCYGCCCCAGGTCAGAGCAGAGCGGGACAATCCCCTCCCTTGCCCGGCTGGCCATGCTGGGCCTGATACCCCCAGGACGAAATTGCCCTTTAGTTGGCAAAAACTGGGAGGAGCATCCATGCAGACATCAAACAGACATTTCTAAGGTGGAAGAATTCTTCCACATGTTTCTCTGGTTGTTTCTCTACACAAAAATCCAAAACTGTTTCCAGTGTAAGATTGTTCTCAATTGTCTGCTCTGCCATTGCATAAAAATAGCACTGCTGGATGATGTTTCAATGCCTTATTGACTTAAAGGAAACAGTAAAACATTTCAAGCARTTGAATATGAAGTAATCCTGACCCAGCAGTGAGATGCATATCTCTGGCATTGGTACTCCCCTTGCCAAGCATTGTCTCAGCCAGCTGCCATTTTAGACTTAATATCCTTGACTTGACATATCCCTTCTGTTTGCATTATTTGCCTTTTTTTTTTTTTTTTTTTTTTTTTTTTTTTTTTTTTTTT
>NW_026623316.1:349239-406547 GCF_030028575.1 Malurus melanocephalus | reverse complement strand
AAATAACTAAAAAAACCTCAATAAGAGTATTATCAGGAAAAGCTAATGAACAAAATAATCTCATCTGACCCAAAAGCTTGAGCATAACGATRCAGGTAGTTTCTTGCCACATCTAATTTCCCTGGGGTAGATGTGATCCATTTATCATTCATCTTGTAGTTCCTTCTCCTACTTTAGCTCCTTTCATTTTGACGTATAATTTAAGGAATCCTGACATTCCATACATTCACTCCACGTTTATCTGCATTTTCCCTCATGGTCAGAATCACAACACTTTGGCAAGAAATGGCATCATAGACAAGCCACTTAGGGCTGCATCATTCTGATTGCAGAATGGATTAGGCTAAATGTGCTAGGGAAGCTCAGAGTGCTTGGTGAGCATCCTGCAGTAGAATTAAACTAACCTGCCTCAACTACTCCATCAACTGTTCCATCAACAAGACAAGGCAAATTCATCATATGCTTAGATATTCACGTTCATCAGAAAGCACTGCCCATCTCAGAGTTAAACTAGGTTTACAACATAAGTAGTCACAAATACAGAAGGTATTACATATATTGTGAACATCAGGATACACTGAAAAGCTAWCCCATTAGGAAAGTGGATGAAGGTTTATAATCAAAATTATGGTTGGCTGCAGAAACCTCACTATTCTTAAGATTTAAGGGAAAAGTAAGTATACAGAAATAATATATAACATCTCTAAGTTCTCTTCATCTGCTAACTGCCATTTGGTGAATTTTAGTGGACCCTGTTGGAATATTTCTGTCCTTTACGATAGTGGAAGTTTTGGGGTTTTGTTTTGGTTTTTTTCATGGATGAAACATACAGTAACAGGTCCAACTTCTTTGGGACAAATTCAATCTCTCAGGAACTAGAAAGGTTCATACTAGTCATTACCTACTAGTAATTTTATGTTGTTAAATCATACTTTGTTTTGCTGTTTTGACATTGCTCTTCAGAATACACTGCACACTGTCAGTAAATCCATGATGAAGAGAAGTGGATCAAGTAAGCTAAAACAATCCTTTTCATGCTTCTGTCTCTCATGCTTCCTTTTTTTTTTTCTTTTTTAAGATGTACAGGATTCAAAGTGGTTTGTTGAAGTCTTGAAAAGTCRTGTGCAGAGTGTAATTCTGGCTCTAGTGAAAAGAAAAAGACAAAATTTCCACTGGCTTCACTGGGGTCAGGATTTCTCTTGATAGATATCATATTTCCGTATTGCAAAAGTCAACTCGTTTGGCCATTAACCTGTGCTTGCTTTTTGCATATCCTGTGACGCAAACACATAAAGTTCAGCTCTTTTTGAGGGATTTGGAAAGTGTAAAGACTACTAAAAAAAAAAAATCTTCCATTTGATGCAGCTCCATACATCTGAAATTAAGCTGTTGTCACTGTTTAAAATAAGATACTTTCAGGTTTGTAGGAATCGGGTTAGATTTCATGTTATTCTTGTACTTTCAGGTCTCTCAGTTCTGACAGTTTTAAAAGCAATGTTTTATTTCAGAATGAATAATTCTAGGCTTATTTATTTTCTTTTTGATTGAGGGAAGACATTATATGGAAAGATAAAAAATACAGATAGTTGATGGGAATAGACACTTATTTATTCCACCAATGTGTCATTATTAAAAACCAAGGAATAAGTTCATTACCTCTAGGTTTTYAGGCTTTTTGTGGTGGTTTTCTAGTTTGGTTTGGTTTTGGTTTTATTTTTGTTCATGTKTTTGATGTTATGGCACAGGTATGGATACCTATGTGCCTTGTTTAGTCAAAGTAATTAATTTAAAACACATATCCATATGAAMTTTAGGAGATACAAAAGAATAGGTGGGTGCTGTTCAATGAGTGTTGGAGAAATGCTGACCGGTTTTAGCTACAGAAGTATTAGGGAGCCATGCCATGGTAATAGTACAAGCTGTGCGAAGAGAGTCTGTAACAGGATTAGGCAGGATAAACCTTTCTCCTTATGCATGAATGAACACCTCTATAAGTCACTGTTTTTCTCAGTTATAATCCTTGAAGTCTAATTCATGAAAAGTTTATCATGTAAGATTTTCAGTCAAGGAGACTAGCAGCCTAAAAAGTAGGGCAGGAATTAGATCTATCAGCTCATGTTTGAACATGCAAGTACATTCATTTGCTTTAAAAAGAATTTTTGTTGTACATAAAGGACTATACATCAGACCAATGTTTTCTTTACTGCAATGACTTTTGCTTTTACATAAGAAGAACAAATACAAGCGCCTGTACTCCATGATAAGCTGAAACACTTGAAGATCCTGATGGCTGGGTGCTTTGCACATGCTGTTACTGGAGGTGACTAGAAACGGCAAAAGAACATACTTACTTGCTCCCCCAGCTTTCCTCCTGAAACATTGATACGCCTCAGTGTATTAAGGAATTGCAAGCACAGAATTTTCATACTTCCTGGTCAACTGTAACAATCGCAACAAACTGGTATGCYTCTGGAAAACAAAAACACCATGAAAATACCGTGGAAAATTCACCTGTCCTTTGTGTTCACCTTTTCTGAAAGTATAAATATCCAATAACATTATCYAAAAAGTCACTTATTTTATCTTTCACTATAGTCTCGGTGAAATTTGATTCAAAGTCAGAGATCCGTGAAATACACAGTAACAAGCAGGTTATTATAGAGTAGAGGAGAAGGACCCGCTGTGCACAGGATGGTAGACAAGACTAAAGGGATAATCAGCCAAAATAAGCAGGCCACAGGCAAAATGGGCAGCAAMATGAAGGAAAATATACCAAATAAGAAATGCATTATAGAAGAACTCAAACTGAGGTTAGACAGTATGGAGATAAAAATGCCCACATTGCTGTCTCTGTAGTACCCTTTGGCATAGGGAATGAGTCTTAATCGAGGCATGGTGATTTGTTCTCTCTTCCTGTCACTGAGCTTTGCTGCATGCCTCTAACTGGAATGAGTAAAACTCTACCGTATTTCAGAATTTAAATATTTTTTCTTCTAGGAGTCTTTGACAACATGTTTTCTTTTTAAGTTAAATCTCTTATGTTACTTCCCCTTTTACAACTGCAAATTTAATGTGAGTCTTTTTCYTGTAAAGGATGCCATGCTACCTCCTTTATATCCACAAAGAAAAGGTGAYGAAATTTGACTTCTGCTGCTGCTGGACACTATGCATTATTTATAACAAATAACCATCCAATTGAGCTCTTTTTTGTTGCTGTTAATTTCCTGTTAAAAACTATTCATAGGAAAATCTGTGATGGAATTAGTTGCAATTTATTAGATGTACCAAAAGAATGGCAGAAGTAGAACTCAGTTTCTGASTTTGAGAGCATGCCTGTGTGACAGGCTGATAGTGGATATTTGAAGCTACAATGYCCTAGCATTTCACTGATGGAGCACATTTGCCCTTCAGCAGAACACTCAGCAGGCCCTACTGAATTACAGCACTTGACTGTCACTGCTGAAATCACTYCCAGATTGGAACAGACCCGTCACCATCTGCCTGCTGGGGCACAGGCAGTGGGGCTTGCACCTGCCTAGGAAGACACACTTCCAGCTTTATCTCTAGCAAGCATTACGAGCATCTTCCATTTCCAGCTGCTACCTTTAGCGTACAGCATCATGACATTTACTGTACTGTAAACACTATTTAAAACAGATTGTGCAGTTTAACTACCATATTTCCTGTCATGCTACTCAGTAAAKATAAATTTTCATGTTCAAAGAAAARTTATTTTGAAAGAGTCAGAGCTTCAACTAATGTAATTTCAGGAATTATGAAACCATGAAGAACGAAGTGGCAGAAWAGCCACTGCTAAGAGCAACTGATCCACCTAGTACCTACCTCTTTCTTAAATGTCAATCCTGAAATAATCTCCTTCATTATATAGGACAGACATTAGGAATTCTTATTTAAACCTTAAACCTCAAATTCTCAAATTATGCTTGACACAGRGCTACACTATTACCTTAGTTTTCTTCTATTGTTGTAATACCTAATTTTGAATATTCCAGTTAAAAATATGTCATTGCTGAAGTAAGTAAGTCAACATATGAGATGAAAATATCAGTGGATTTCACTTCTTAATGTTAAATATAYGACCAAAAATTTTATTTCTTCAAAAAAAAAAACTTAAGAGCTGAGTTGGAACGATAGCCAAACACAAAATCAGTCASTAGTTCATCCATATAGGACAGTTTGGCTCTTTAAGCCATGTTCTGAGGGCTAGTCCTCTGCTGATAGGTGATGGGTACATTTCTGTCCTACATGAGTGATGGAGCAAGTACATCAATGAACTGTAAAGACGAAGGCTGCCGTGTTCTACTGACTAGTGTCTGCTGAAGTCTTTCCACATGGCACAGGGAAAGGAATCAGTGTCTGGACTCTCCTGAAGCAAATGTGGCAAGGCTTTCTACAAGAGGGCATGGACAGCAAGGTGGTGTCTACAGGCTATTCCAAGTCACTGTAAATTCTCCTTATTGACCTCTTGTTTTATCTGCAGAGACCATTGTTATAAAGTGGACAGTCCCTGTCAGTAAGAGTATCATGTTAAAAAACTACTGACCAGATTCAGGTTGGGTTAGACACAGCCGTGGACATTTTGGTGCCATGGATTCGAAAGGAAAGAAAAACATTCWGACTCAGACTACATCCAGAAATAACATGCTTTGTTTGAGTTCCTGGGGGAAAGGGAGGTGGGAAAAACCATGACCTCCTGCTTTGCCTGCTTTTGTACAACCTAAATTCAATCTATAAGAAGGAATGAAACAGTCAGCATTTCAGAAGCTCACCAAATAAATTACTAGTGCCACGTCTATTTGTAATTATAGGTCAGTTCTTAATACTGCTGTAAACCACACATTCCTGGGCTTTGCAGGCACTTAAGAGCATTTATAATCTCTTTGGATAAAAGAAGCTGCCATTGGCAACAATAAAAGAAATGCAGACTAAGTCCCTTAGTTCTTACTGCAGAATTATGTTTTTCACTACTTTAAACATCTCCCCCACGGCACACAAGCTGCGTGCCCTCACATACCACCCATGCTAAGCTATTTYGTGTGACAGTTTCAGCTACATTATGGAAAAACCCTGTGTCATATTGAATCACAGCACCACACTGACAGTGCTGTCATGATATAATGTCTGGAGACTATGATAAAAATATCAGAGGCAATGTCTCATAAAAGGCACTCACTGCTAATGGCGCCACAGATGTATCAGATCCAAATGTATCAGATCCAAAAAGGCTGCAGGCAAGTGTCAATGGCAGAGGCTTTGCTTCCCATGGATATTATTGATCCTTTTGGATTTTGGAGGTTGTATAGGGACAATAAGAGTTGTCTTTTTTTACTGAATGTACAATGTTCAAAATTAAGGAAAAGGTACATCAATTATCTTTTGTATTGGATGATATAGAAAGCATGCAACAACAGCAACAAATTCCTGCTGGTACACTCAGACATTCCATTGCCCTCTGATTCCTCACCTCCTACAACCAGGTGTGGGAAGCCACAAGGAGGATTTGTCCTGGCTTCTCTGTCAGGTGCAGCTGGTACTGGTGGGGAGGAAAGGGAGGAAGGTGCTCCCCCATAAGCAAAACAACCATTTGCAAACAAAGGTGTTGTWAATAGGTTTTGAGCATGAAAACAAATGCAGACTTAAATTGTGGATGATACAGACAGATGGAGGCTATGAACTAAACTAAGGACACTCTCAAGAAACAAACAGTGAAAAATGAAAAAAAAGGCTGTTTTATTAAACTTTGACTTCAAATAACGGAGTTTATCTTTCCATTTATTTCAGGCTGGATTGCTGGAACTGTGTTTTAAAGAAGTGTCAGCTAGTAAGCGTCAGAGTTGTCCTCCCTGATCTTTTTTGGAGTGCTGTGAAAGTCCTAGATTTGCCGGGAATAGGCTGACATTTAGTAACATTTAGTTGCCCTCTTGACAAGGAAGTTAGTCTGGAGCCACTGACCAAGAACCCTGGGATATATACTACCACCTCCCCTTCTCTTGTCTTTCTCTAGACAAATTTTCCCTTAAAATAGCAGTCTACTGATATTTGAGAAGATCACATTCAGGAGAAAATYGAATTATAGATCTGAAAAGAYTCCAGAAATTTTTGCTTAGTTCTAATTAAAAACCCTCAAGACATTCATAACACCTTAATGAGGGTTCAGGATCCTCAGTGCAGCTCTTTCTGATCATCTGGCTGCTCCCTTGCCCAAAGGCTCTGTGTTGTGCCCTGTTTGTCACCCAGGCCTTCAGCTGTCCCACTAACCATAGGGTGATTCAGCCTCCAGGGTGGGCATGGCTGGGCAGGCAGGGCTTAACCAAGACCTGAAATATTTTCTTTTGTGCTGAGAGAAAGAAGCGCTAAGCTGATGTTCTGGCCCTTATGTTCGAGCTACTGAAGCCCCGCCRTCAGGAAATGAAGAACAAGATGGACCTTTTGAACAACGACCTCATCCATTCAAGGGACATTAAATAATATAAATTAAAAAGATAAAATATAWGTTTTCCTCTATGTCTGGGTTCATGCAAAATCAGAAGGAAAAAAAAAAAACCAAAGTATTTTTCCACCCTTTGTTTGCTCCCTATTTGCAAGGTTTGTTGTCCTGCTGATGAACATCCAGCAACCTGATTATGTTAATGACTAGYACGCCAAATTTTTGAGATTTCATCAGTGGTTGTGGTGTCACCATTTAAGTGGTGTAGCATGAAGTAAGTAGTATCATCCTTTTCTCTCAAATATGATACAGCTCATCCTGAAATAATTGACAAGTTCCTCTTTACACCATTCAGGCAGCAAATAGATTTGAATTCCAGGTCACTTCAGAAAGGATTACACAAACAAGGAAATTCTTCTACTTCTCAAAAGAGATTTTTTTGCAAAGAAGGATGCAGATGCTCTTTGCATTGATGAATGCCTCTGGCATTCTCTTGGGAGGAAGAAATTTTGTCTTCCAAGAACTATTTTGTGCATTATACAAAGTGGAAGACTTAAAAATAAAACAGTTCACAAGCCCATTTCCAGACTTCCTAGGTATTGGATTGCATGGTGGCTGGAATACACTAAAGGCAACTGTTTATATCTCCAAAGGCAGACAATGTGACTGAATCTGGAGCTGCCAAGTCTTGGTGTATTTTCTGATAACTGAATTGCCATGAAAAAGGGTTGCTGTCAGCCTGCCCAGTCTGTCATATCTTTTCCTGTTTCATACTTTTTTAAAAGTACTCTAAAATGAAAGCACATTGTTTCTGACAAGTGTGRGTTTTGGTTTGCTTTGGTTTGGTTTCAAGCATGAAACAGGCTCTGAAATATTAAATGCCGAGTATGAAGGTGTTTTTGTTTGTTTGTTTTTCTGCAAGAAAACTCAATATATGTATGTCCTTTTTTCTTCTATTTACTTTAGGCTCATGTGGTGCCATTAAGTCTTGACTATCATTCTGGACTACTAGAATCTGGGCTTCTGTTGTAAGCTATAGCAGCTTTAGAGGTATTTTGGGTCAGTACTTTGATACAAAGAAGCTGCAGGACAGGTTTTACTGTTTTATACAGCAAGTCTGATTTTGTTTGCAAAAAATGCCATTGCTACTCAAGGAGAAGCCACCATCTGGGGCAGAGGTAGTTGCACATGTCTTGTAGCTTAAATGACGATCACAGCATTAATATAAATTCTCATATAACAGTATTGGAACTGGTTTCAAAATGCAGATGAAGAAACCCTAATTTATTTCTGTGAATTATTTTCCATATCATTCTTATTGAAAGTTTTCAACATGCAGACATTGGTTGCAATTACAAAACCCTTTGTTCATACATTGTAAATTAAATGTTTAAAATGTGACRGATTAATGCAGGTGAACAATATGCATATAGACAAAAACGATGCTATGACTTCTGCTATGGTGATGTTTGCTGAGGGGTTGGTGATGAAACATGCAGAGCACTGCAGAACTGAGGTCCCAGTGGGCATAAATCCAAATCAGGAGGAATATTTAGTCAGGAGGACTGAACAGTGAAATTGGGTACTTTCCACATAATGTTTATATTTTTACTTTTGTTGATGYTACTTCCTCGAAAAATGATGTTGTTTAGTTTGCCCACTTCACCAAGGAAAGGGCCCAGTGCCATTATCCTTTGGAAACAAGTATGCTTTGGAGAAACATTCCAAGGCAGCATAAACACTGTATAAGCATAAAAAGAAAACAAGTCTTTTCTTTTCCAAACCTTTAATGAGTACAGTTCCTATATGCACTTATGGCAAATTAGGAATATAAAAAAGCCCAATAAAAAGGATGAAATCAGAGTGCTAATTCAAAGCCTGGCATAAGTTATGCAGGGCACTGGTGCATTAGAAGAATGATGAGATAATCTTTCACCACCTCTTTTCTTTTTTTGCCTTTTAAAAATGTTCTTTTTGAAACATCTTATTGTGCCACAAAACAATATTTATACAGATCAGTATTTCACATTTATTTCACACAGCAGTGACTCTTTTGTTTGTGTTTTATTACAAAGCACTTAAGGGATTATAACTGTGCAGCATCACCAGTTGTTTTATTCCTCTGCCATGAAGGAGAGAAAACTAATGTACATGAAATACATTAGGCAATAAAGAGAAGAAATAAAGAATGATCGAATGTGCTGAAAAATTTCTTGAAAAAAAAAAAAAAAAAAAGCCAGAGAATAATTAGTGGAACTCATAATTTTCTAATAAAGAAAAAGGCATGAAATTTGATTTGATTGGAAAAGTATAGGTGAATTTATGCTGCTAAAATTTGAAATAATGGCTCAAAGGAATGAATTATTCATTTAGTATTATTATTACCCACTTAGAGCTTAAAAAAAATTTACAGCAAGCCATCCATCAGTCTAAATAAATTGTCTTTTAGAAGTAAGATAACTACAGCAATTTTTAGAGGACAGGTTGAAAAGATATGATGAGAAATTTGTATCTCCAGGAAACAGCAGTTTTCCAAAACACSCAGATTATGGGTATTGTTCTGAAAATCTAGAGTTGCTTCACTTAAGTATTTATTGCTAACACATCATAACATTTTTTTGTGTGTAATGAGCCAAGACTGTTTTGCAACTCCATGCCACAGAAGAAAATAATACTACTTTCCTGATAGAAACACAGAGATTATGCTACCATTGAGAGGATAATCAATTAATACAGTTCAACTCATTTGAAGAATTATGTCAGGTAAATGTCCCAGAATCTTTTGCCCTCACCAAAATCAAAGGCAGGATTTTTTCTGGCTTCCAGGGTCAAGATTTTAGCTTTAGGGTTTTYTTGCTACAAAGACTTTACACAAATTTACACAAAGCCACAACAGATACAAAGATAAAATCCGAGGCCCTAGAGAATGGAAAAGGTCATTTCAGTGGCAAAAGAAAGCGGTTGGTCTTTAGTTTGTTATGCTTTGTGACTAACAAGAGCAGCACTGTAAAATGAACTTCTGCAATCCCCCAAWTAAAGTGCATGCCTGAGACAGAGAAACATCATCACTGGGAAAGCTAAATAGCAGTATCATACTTGGAAACTGAAGCACTACATCACTGTACATGCACACCAGTGACAGAGCTAAGATGAGATCCTCTGGAGTGCTCCAGACATCAACAAACAGCCTTTTGCTGCTTGTCACGAGATTTTGTCTGTTCTTAAAGCAGACATTTAAAGCCTTCCAGCAACGGCATATAGCCCATGTTCCAACAGAACAAAAATGAAATGGAGTTGATATTGTTAATATGAAACCAGAGGGAATAATAATCTCTTGGCTACTGATCCCTTTCAACTTGCCAGGTTCACCCAGCCCCTGTTYTTTGATAAAATCCATCCCTGTGGTGTTTCCTGGTACTATATATCAACTTTTAAACAATGACATATTTGTGTTGCACCCAGAATTGTAAGCACATTTCACACTTTGTGAAAAAGTAGTAAATTAACTATACAACAAGCAGTCTTGGACATACTGAAACAAAAAAGCCTTCCATATATATTTCAGCTCCTTAGAAGTAATCTTTTGGTTTCCCTTTTCTTTGCCTGATTTTCTTACACAAACAAATAGAGGCACACTACTGTTGTATATTGGCTTGTTTGTAGGGGTATAACTATTAAGTCTAGAAGCTGGGTATTTTCTCTTTAGATATTWACTGTCTTTTAGTAATTAATAAAAATACATCCTAAAAAAATTTTCATAACTACAAATTTTAAATACTTTTCAGGCATAGGATAGAAAACAGAAAATAATACTTTCGTAAATTTGAAAGTATTTCATGTAAATTTTTCCATATACCTGGCTTTTTATTATTGTTCCTAGAACATTTTATAGATACAGAGATTGGAATTCAAAGCTTGTGGTACATACAAAGATAAAAAGCAAGCATTTGGCAAAAGATAACCCATAATTCAGTATTTTTTAAATCRGATCTCCCTCTGTTGATCCTTTGCAGAATATTTAACTGATTTTCRCTTGTAAAACCCTAACATTGCCCATTATATTTGTAGAGCTATTTTTTTCTTCAGGAAATCTGATGGATGAAGTTTGAAGTATCCATCTCCACATTAGAGAATAGATTTTATTCTGAAATTTATTTTTTACTGGTTAGCTCACGTATAGTTAACATTCTGTGGAAGAAGAGGATGCATTTTATTTTAAAATATTTATCAGTTCCTTTTTGGAATCACTTTCAGATTTTATAGCCCTTTCTTTTGTTTCCAACTCAGAATCTGACCTTAGGTCTCTGTTCCCATTCTGGGCCATCACAAGAGCACATGGAGGGTGACTGCTGGAGACAGAGCCTGACTGATGTGCGCGGTGAGGAAAGAAACCCAGCCGAAACTGACGTACTGATTTTAGCATCCGGGAAAGGTTGATGCAGCAGATCAAGAAGGGTGTTAGTTCTGCAGACACCTGGTGTGTAAGGGAAATATCATCCTCCTTGGGGAGACTCTGGCATGGAAACAGAGGCTGGCCATTCTTGCTGTTGAAAACTGGGATGGATCTCAGAAGTAGGAGTTGGTTAACACGTGTCTGCCTCCAAGAGCTGCAGCTGCTCTTCCTGGCATCCTGAATAAGGCAGAGAAAGGGAATACAGGGGGACTGTTGCAAATCACTACTAATGCACCATTTAGCAGTTACTTCTCCTATGTAGATAATCATCCAGTATCTAGCATATTCTTCTCCAAAACCAGGTTCAAGTGTTCTCTTCGTACATGCTCAGCCTTTTAATAAATCTGTTCTCTATTCTAGGAAGCAGCATCTGTGGGGACCTTTGCTGGCCCTGCCTGTGTTCTAATACACCGTAGGAACCGCATTTTTCATTCCTCTGTTCAGTAAGGAAATGGGGCACAAATCAGGAAGGCTGTCTTTTACCTCTAAATGTTGCTCTCACCACCCTCTAAAATAATACTCAGCTTGGGGTTTCCTGTAGATATTGAGGTGAATTGTATTACCAGGATAAAAAATGAATCATCTGTATTCTTCAGGACAATGCAAACCTCTTCTTCTCCTTGTCATTACTGCACAATATATCCTATGTTTCTAGCAGTAACTGAGACCTTGTTGAAGCAAATATCGGGTGCATGTAAGAAGCAGTGGAAATTGGGTCATCTTTGATTCTACCCAGTTGCTAAAAGAGRAGGTACTTCTTTAAATGCAATTGGTACTGGCTAGCATCAAACTGCAGTATGTCACATCTGATATTTACAGTAGTTTATGTACTGAAAAAGGATGAGGTGAATTCAAGGTCAGGAGGTTCCTGTAAATGCTATTCCTGCTGTTCTCTGTAATCCTGCATGCATGTGTGGGGAATAGTCCAACTTCTTTTTACACTTACAAGTAGTCACTCTGGGCCCTGCCTAAACGGGTGCTGAGCACCTGCAGACATTGGCAGATGCCAAACGTCTTCCCCCAATCCATTCTTTCTCCATAGTAATCAGATGAGCTGAAACRTTATAACCATACCTTCCTGACCAGCCACAGCTCTTACAATGATCCAGCCTGGACTTGACTTCTGAGGCTCATTGCTGATTTTGATCATTAATTTCTTCCATGTTATGGAACACTTCATAAAGACTAGGAAGTCTGCAGATCTAGTAAGTTAGATACTTAGGGAGAATAAACACACAATATAACAATGCACCACCTGCACCGGAAAGACAGCCTGGTGGTTGTAATTAATCAATATCCCATAGGTGACTGTGGTCTTCTKCCTTTGACAAAACACATGGCTACAGCCAAAGTCTGATCTCAATAACATGCACAGAAATCAAAAACAATTTCACTGTATTCTCTGATGTAAACAAGACCAAAGATCGGGCTTCAGTTTTTTTTTTTTCTTTTTTTTCCAATGTAAGATATTCCACCATGATTCTGAKCCACAAAAATTCTGAGTCCGTGGTAGAGCATACACAATGAAATTCTACCCATCAAGATTTGGCAACATTTAAAGTACATCTGCTGAAACTTAAAGCAGGATAATACAGACATGGTCAATTCATAGACAATAAATGAAAATAGGAGGGAGGGAAAAAAGAGGTGAAACAGAAGAGCTCAAAGAAAATGAAATGCTAGTATCCAAAAGGCTCACCTCCTTGCCTTCATGACTAGTGTGTCTTTTTTATTTGACACCCATGTTTTTWAAAAAAATGTAACTCAGACACTGAGAGATTTGAGCCTTATTGACACTTCACTGATGAGCATGACATGTATTTCCCCTTCTTAAGAAAAGTAACCTAAGGACATTTGTGATTCTTCAAAATTTGGGAATCCAAGCCCCTTAGAGATGGTCATCCAATCTTTTGTGACTGATCACTATGAATCTYCCATGTGCGCCATGTCTACAGCAGGCTGTGGACACCTGGCAGGGCTGTGAGGSAGACCAGCACACCATGGAACTCACTTCTGTCACCATGTGCATCACCTCGTCATGGGGGCAGCCAAGTGGCAACACGGTGGTGGCAATTCTGGGTATGGGAAGCTGCCGCAAAGGCAATAAGCTCCTCTGTGCTGCCTATGGGTGGTACAAAGCAGGGAGGAGAGATGTGGGAAAGGGCTGGAAGCTGCTGACAGTTCCCATGATCCACCCAGAAACTCCCAAAYGTGCTCCTTCTCCCAGCTAGCCGCCATGTCTCTTTCCCCAGGTTGAAACATGTCAAGCAAGATGTATCCTTGCAGGCTTGGGGCTCCTGCCTGCAAACTGAGGGTCCAGGTAAGGTTGAACAGCTGGGGAGAGCGTGGTGCCTGTGCCCAGTGTTTAATGGGTGGCCTTGACTCTGAGTTGTTTTCATCAAATCCAGATGGTGATGGTGTGCCAGAGTCCTGGTGCTTTTCTTCCACACGGTCTGTCTGAAGGCTGGGCCCCAAGGCTAGGGAGTCATAACCACGAGTAGCACTGTGACACCACACTGAGACTTGCTTGTCAGACTGTGGTCACTTCTCAAGGGAGTCTGTCAGACAGTCTGACTGAGAAAGGAGATGGTCTTCATCTCTCACTGGCAGTGCCTCAGCTCTTGTCACAGCCAGCAGAACTAATCTACTAAGTTTCCTGGTGTTGCCTCTGGGAACAAACCTTCACTTGAAAACCAAAAGCCCTCTCCAGGTATAGCCTGGTCAGAAGGCAGACAGTGATTTTCTATGAGCCCTGTGGGTGACTAGGACTGTGACTAGTCTGAGAGAGCAGATTTTTTTTTTTTTTTTTTCTATGAGCCCTGAGACTGTGACTGGGACTGAGGGAGCACATTTCGTGGTGTTTATATCCCTCTTTTTTCATTTTTCTTTCTTATTTTATTATTTTTGGAAAACAAAGAGCAAAATAGGAAACAAAACAAAAAMCACAATTAGAGCCAAAAGAGCAATTAGTATACCAGAAAGCTCAGTGTCTAAATGTTAAGAAAATACTGTGCAGCATATCAGATGAGTGTGTTTATAGCATCCTCTGAATTGTTCTCATACATCATAAGGATCCTGACATATGGTGGCTTGAGAAATTATTGAAAGATTCCTTCTTGAGAAGGGGCTTCTGAGAATCAGGAGAAAAGCTTGGAGTGAAGCTTCTCCTTTATACATTGCTAGTCTCAGGTGTGGGCATCTTTCACTCCAGACACGTGACGTAAGTATGAGTAGCAGGTACTACAAAAATATTACTGAGGGATAAAAAACCTGGCATGGATCAGGTTGCTAATCAACAGATTTCTCAACAACAGTACGACTATGAGCAAAAGAAACCAGTTCAGTTCTCCATAATCCCTGTTTGGGAATGCATTTGCAAAGTCCTGTTTCTCCTCAGCATTACAGAAAACGCTAAAGATTTTACATAGTTATATTGGTCTACCTGCATCTGACTTATTCTAGAACTGGTTTGAAATATTAAATATTTACTTCTACATTGCCTGCTATAGTTCAGAARATAAGGCTTCCAGCAAACCTCCTAGAAAAAAATTCTTCCAGGAATTTTCTAGAAAAACCACTGAGCTAGGGTCCATTTCTTGGTSGTTAGGGTGGGCAGAGAAAAACAGGATTGATCTCTAAAGTTGCACTCCAGCAAACAGTTTTACAGTTTTAGAGTGGTGAAAATGAGCCTTGACTGGCAAAGGCAGTAAGCCTGAACCAATGGCGGATTTTAAAGTACTTGAGGAGCTCTGAAGGTTAGATGCAGTGCTAGTGTGAAGTATTGTGCTTATTAGGGTCTGTCAGATCCCTTAGCAGTCTGTGAGAAGTTCCTAGAGGCTCTTCAGCACTTTCAGCTCTTAATTTCACCTGCGGGACTCTCCAGTTACTTCAGTACCCAGAAGCCTGGAAAAAAACTTGATGTCCACTACAACTCTCTTTSTTTGAGTTGGTTTAGAAGTAAAACATTCTAGTCCAATCTCAAGTACTTTAATTTCTGTCTGAACAGTACATTCTTGTACAAACGGAGCTGGAAATCAGTGTCAGCCACCAGGCAATGTGACCTTGAAATCATATTGCAAAAGGAGGTCATAGTTTTGAAGGAAACTGATTAATTGCAGATAGAGCAAAACTTTTGAAACCATAACCTGATGGGAGTTCTGACTTCATRTGACTCATATACAAAACCTGCTTAAAACAGCACTTTAAGAGAAATTTCTGGTCAGAGCTCACTCTGTCAGCTTACAGAAATAAAGAAAATATCCGACGTGTGTTTCTAGATGTAATCTCAGTAGCTAGAAGACACTGCTCAATCTGAGATGAATGCAATGGTACTCAGTAAATCCCAAAGACACAAGAAGGATCCAGAGATGGAAAGAATGCCAGACTCTCACACATGGATTTTGCATTACTTTAGTGACTAGAATCACCTTCAGTGTTGAGGCTTATTTTCCATGCAAGYCAGAGCTATAAAAGACTAAACCATAATGCTATTGGATTACAAGAGTTCAAGGATTTCAAATTACGAGAAGTGCTTATATTGCCATCTGCTGGGCTTCATTGCTTCACGAGCAAGACAGATCAGTGAGCACACTGTTTTTCAAGTGCCACTTGTAGATAAAGGGTCGCCAATAATTTAAAGTTGAATGAATAGAGTCACAGAGGAAAAAAAAAAAAAAAAAAACCAAAAAAAACAAACTAAAACAAAACTATCAGTGTTAATGTGCTAATGGTTCCAAGTTCCAACAGAGAGCTCCTCACTAACACCCAAACTCCTCTTCAGAAAACTTACTATTCAATTTTTTTTTTTTTTTTGTTAAAATGCAAGTGAATTTATTTTTAAAGTCCATGTTTGGTACCACTGTTTACAAGACAGGCCAAAAATGTATTTGACATACTGAATAGAGGGCTGGTTTTGCTACAGTGCAGTATCTAA
This sequence comes from Malurus melanocephalus, assembly GCF_030028575.1. NCBI lineage: Eukaryota > Metazoa > Chordata > Aves > Passeriformes > Maluridae > Malurus > Malurus melanocephalus. Next base: position 390,713 of record NW_026623316.1, on the reverse strand, counting down.
TACTACAAAGACAGGGTAACAGTAAGTACTTGAACCTTTTATAATAACATCATTTACATCTCTTCTATGTGTCGAATTAGTCACTTCCGTTGTTGTAAGAATACTGTAGAGTGCTGTGTCTGCTACTGGGAGAGTGCATCAGTTTCCAGTAATCAACTGTGTCAATGCAGTTATCATTTGGTTCTTTTTTATTCAATGCATTTCATCTACAAGAGGATGCAGCACACGTGGTGTAGACGTGAGTGGTGGCCCAAATTGGTGACAAGCTTGCAGCTAACAAGGTGCTTCCTGAACACCTTTTCTCTCTTTGGATTTAGAAAAATCATGAGAGCAGGAACAAGTATGTATGGGACTTTGCYATTAAAGTGTCATATGTTCTGTAACAATAGTATTCCTTCTTCAACAAAAACAGCTCTTAGGAAACAAGTAAAATTAAATCTAAGAACACATTCTATTTGGGAGATTTTTGAATCTAAAAATTCTTTGGATTAAACAAAAAGTTACTTGGGAAAAATATTGTTGAAAATTCAAAATCAAAGTTGAAGACATTGTCTGGCCCTCTACTTTTACTCCTGAACAAATTTTGATCCSTTCACCATTACGCTATAGAACAGGGATAAACAACTTCCTAAACTAGCAAAAGACACAATCCTAAAGTTTCTCAGTTTTCATCTGTGTAATTTTTTTGTTCTTTCCACTTCCCAGGTCAGAGGATTTACAACTGTTTAATCAAGTTTTTCTGTGAAAACATGTAATGGAAAAACGTGTTTCACACGTATGTTTGACATTCATCAGGGGATTCTAACATTCTATTTCTTTAAGACTTTAGGTGATGCACACTGAGACATACAGCATGACTGGAAATAGTTGGGKTTTTTTTTTAAGGCAGGCCAGCTGGGTGCAGCTCAGATTAAAAAACGTTATGCATGCTGCAAAGTCTATCTGCAAATAGAGTGTGTTTAGCCTATTTGGATTATCATGGCTAGAATGCATTGAAGATCAGAACCTAGTAAGCTGAATTTACTGGGCATTTAAAATGCAGTGCTGCAGACTGTAGCATGGCAGCTTCAGTTGCAGCTTGTCCTCTCAGGCACAAACTTCCTCACTGACCCAAGTGGAACTAATCAGAAACATCTGTATTACCACAAAGTAGAAAAGCAGTGGGTATACACTGGAACTCTGCTCTCAACAATTGGCATCCTTTTCCTGCTCCACTCTTTATTCATGACAAACATCTTGCTTTCATTGAAGACTGCCACTCCCAATGCCAACTAAGCTGGGTTTTCATGATTGTTTTTACTAATGAGAGGAGTGAAACTGTGACATACCTTCATGTAGAYTTTTTCCATAAAAAATACCTTTAAATGGTTCTGGTTCATTTTACTAGTATGATACTGCAGCATGTGGATGAAAAAAGAATAGCTACTTCATATGGTTGTTTTAAACTAGTGTAGTATTACTGTACCGATTTTTTTTTTTTTAATGAATGAAAATAAATTTGGAGAGAAAATAAGAAAGTCTCCCCCATAAGTAAAACAACCATTTGCAAAGAGAGGTGTTGTAAATAGGTTTTGAGCATGAAAACAAATGCAGACTTAAATTGTGGATGATAYAGACAGATGGAGGCTATGAACTAAACTAAGGACACTCTCAAGAAACAGTGAAAAATGAAAAAAGGCTGTTTTATTAAACTTTGACTTCAAATAACTGAGTTTATCTTTCCATTTATTTCAGGCTGGATTGCTGGAACTGTGTTTTAAAGAAGTGTCAGCTAGTAAGCGTCAGAGTTGTCCTCCCTGATCTTTTTTGGAGTGCTGTGAAAGTCCTAGGTTTGCCTGGAATAGGCTGACATTTAGTGACATTTAGTTGCCCTCTTGACAAGGAAGTTAGTCTAGTGCCACTGACCAAGAAACCTGGGATATATACTACCACCTCCCCTTCTCTTGTCTTTCTCTAGACAAATTTTCCCTTAAAATAGCAGTCTACTGATATTTGAGAAGATCACATTCAGGAGAAAATCGAATTATAGATCTGAAAAGACTCCAGAAATTTTTGCTTAGYTCTAATTAAAAACCCTCAAGACATTCATAACACATATATAAAATTGCTGGAATTTTACTGGATAGAGGCTCTCTCTTTGTTCTTCATTCTTAGAAATACTATGYTGCTTAACTTCATACTTGTCCTGTCTTCATCATCAAGCCCTCAGACCTTCTTCAGATCCAACATATGACAAATCTTTGCACAAGCCAACAGTTTGTTCTGTCATTTAGCTAGGTTATAGTTCTGTAGTTAAACAGCTGGATTTCTTGAGGTATATAGGCACCTAACTCATTTGACCAAAGATGCACAGAGAAGGCAAAAGGCTTCTTGCCTCCCTTGAAAAGAAACTACCTGTCCAGATCACTTCATACCATTTCTGACAACTGTCAATTTATTCTCTCTGGTATTCAGGTGAGCTTCACAGACCAGACTGCATGGAAAACACTAGAGAACCTGCTGATACTTTCCGTGKACTTTTTCAAAAGAGCCAAGATAAGCTGACGCAGGTGTACTCCTTTGTCTTTTCAGAAATCTTAMTTTTGCTAAGGCTGGTATTGTGGAAGTTGTACTGGGTATTTCTATTGGCACAATAATGTGGAATTTGGTATCTAGTCCACTATATTACCTACATGAGATGAAATTTGTAAAACATGCTCAAGATCCTKGGCAAGGTTAAGTATGCAAAACTGGAATCCTATGAGTGCTCATTTCTACTCTTGTACTTGGTTTGTTTTATGGAAATTCAGAGCTGAAATAGGGCATGCACAACAGATCAAACAGCCTCTCTGTCTTCTCTTAGAGAAACTGATCAGACTGAATCCCTTTATTCTCATAGCCAAACTGTGTTTTTCAAGATGCAATCTCCTTTTACATCTTCCAAGTGATATARTGTAAATATTTCATATTAAGGGAATAAAAACCCTCCATGTGGCTCTGCTGTATTATTTGAGTGCATCCAATTTACAGCTTTTTAACATGGAGTGTAAAGCGTGATCCACATTCCTGACTCTGGCTTCTTCCATGCTGACACATTTTGCAGCCTTATGGAACTACACTGAGAAGTGTAACTTCTCCAATAGTTATTCAGAGAAGATGCCTCTGTCCAAATGCATCAAATAAGCCTAAAAGATGGAGGAGGGGACACAGGGAGGAAAACAATACAGGGAAAGCTATGGTGGCTAACAAACCAACACTTGCACGAAGAGGGAGTTGACTGGAGAAGGAGATCTTGGAAATTTGATTTTATCACAAGCTGCGCTTGGCAGAGCCCTTATTTTGCATCTTTCCAGCCTTCAAACCTGATATAAATAGACAGCAGTAAGTATGATTTGTTTTGAATTGGATTTATTACAAAAATAAAGTGTGAAACCAACCTGAAATAGCCAGTTTCCTAGCTATTTGGATTTACAAGTCCTATGAGCTAACCTAGGTAAATCTTTTTTCCCTTTAAGGTGCCAGAGAAAGCAAGGAAGGCAAAGCACTTACTTGTTTTGAAATCAATCTCCTCTTTCTGATGTGACTGGCAGCTTATCTTCCATTTGAGAGTGTATCTTGCAATTTTTTTGTCCAGGGATCTCACACTGCTGCTCTGAAGACCTCCTTATCAATCTGACTAGGAAGTCTGATCCAGCTTCCAAACATAGGTACAAATCCTAACCCAARTTAAACACATTAAGAAGCAGTTCAGTCTTGTTATTTACATGTTTGATGGGGGCCCACTTTCTGGGAGGGATGGCACTGTTTTTTAAATATATGCATCTCTCACTTCTTTTTGTTTGCTACCTTTCAAGTCTTAAACTCAGAGATACCACTGGCTACTTGCAATATTTTTCTTAGACCTCTCAAACTGTTTTGTTTTTTTTTTTTTAATACATGGGAATTATTATATTTTATGATAATGTGAAAGCATCTTAGAGTCCAGTGTTCTACAGGCTATAATGTAATAGAAGGCTGGCCTAAATTGATTCATATTATATCTCTGCCTATGCACATTTTTTTTTTAAAGTGTTGTTTGTGAAAATCCTGCCGGAGAAAATCTACTGAAAATCTTCGTAAACAGTTTGAAAATTCTGAGTTTCTTACTTCTGAGTTTGACTAGCAACAAATTCTTGCTTGGAAATTGTTCATTTGTTTTCTTCTGGAAAGAAGTCTCTGTAATCTGGATATGTACAGGGTATCAGGGAAGCATTTTATCTTTATTTGAAAAGTTAAACAGTCTGGCCTCTTGGAGTGTCACTCGTCAGGTAAATTTTCCTGCTCTGTTGTCAACTTTTTCTTGTCAAATCTATGAAGATCATAATTTTTTTTGAACTGCAAATGCCAGAAATTTTAAAAGAAATATGGATCTAGGATRAATACCTAACTCTTGCATGCTCCAAAGTTAACAATACTCTATGTGTGTCCCAGTTACGATATTGAACAAGGAATAAGCAGTAAAAGCAAACACAGAATTTAAACAGCCCTTCAAGCAACTTTTTGGAGGGTTTTCTAAGCCTTGTAGGTTTTGCTTTTTGCTGGACTTYATGCCTCTGTTGAATCTTGCTTTTGCACAATTCTACTGTGTAGCTGAGGGGAACATGTCTCCAGATAGAGCAAACTCGTTTTTATCCACTGTGGTTGACACAGTTTAGAAATACAGAATTCAGAAACCTTATCCCCACTGACAGTGAAGCAAAATTAATCACCTGGATACAGGACCCTCAAAGAAAATATTGATTCAGACAAAAGCCTACCTAGAACCCCTTCTGTGTGGACCAGCTTCCTAAAGTGGGTAATAAAACCAAAATTCTTAACTATGAAATTCTATTGCTAAGCAAACATAGGCTATGAAAGCTTGTGTGCCATCATAAAAAAAGACAGGATCTAATTTGATCAAGATAAATACATACACCTGCATCTGATTGATCCTGAACACATATGCTACTGTAGGATTTGTTTCAGTAAGTACAGAAACAAATGTCATGTTTAGAAATCCCGGACTAAAGCCCAAGCATTTAAATTGTCCGTAGTCAGTACTGAACACATCATTTCTACATGGTACTATATGCTTTCTAGGTTTGTGCTGTGCCAAGAGAATTCACAGATCCATGTAAGTTCTCACTATCTTTAAATTGAAACTGACATTGCATTTACAAATGTTTTTGTTCCTCAAGSTGTGGTCTGTTTAGCCCTAGTAGTCTTTAAGTAAAAAGGTCCATGAAACTGTTTTTTCAAGTCAATTAGGCATTTTTTGTGACTGCCCTTAAAGATGCAGGACTTTTAGAAGTTTGTATGGTAACTGTGACATTCCCAACTCAATAAATTATATCACTTTACATATAGTTATCTGCAGTTATGGGTTGTTTAATTAATGCCCAATTTTTGAAGACTGCAGTTACTCTTCTGGCTTGACAATGTTCTTCAGACCTGCTTTTCTAAAATGTCTCAACTGGTACAAATGGCCAAACTAAAACATAAGTCATGGCTTTTATTTATGACCTGAAAGTAAATGCTCATTTCATTAATGAGATTGCTTAATCACAATGTTTAATATGATTGAACTTTGCTTGTCAATCCATGTCCTGATTTTCTGTACATTTTGTCAAGGAAGAGTTTTAGCTGCTATCAGCACAACTGTGGGAAACTTAATGAAATGTCAGTGGTATTGAAGTACCAGAAGATATTTTTCAGCTCTTTAAATGTGTTGTGACAGTAGGAAACATGGGATTCAGCTGGAAATAGCATTGAGCCAGTTGTGGATGTGATGAGGTTAAATGACAAATCACTCAAGTATGGAAACAAAGGAAGCAAAGTAGCTCAATTTCTCATTTCCTTTTCCTCTTCTGCAAAAAAACTCAGAATGATACCTGCCAAACAATAATGAAAAATGCTCATAAGATCTCATTTTAACTCTGTTGAGAGCAAACCATGAAGGCACTCTCAGTGCTTCTCCCAGTGAACAAAGCTTGCTTTGAACTCATCATCATCATCATCATTGGCACAAACACCAGTGCTACTGAGCTCAGCAGAAAAGTTTCTGACAGAATAACCTTGGGATGTGAGTGAAAGTCTAAAATGGAATGATATGCACTCCTTTGTCAGTGATTTTTATATTTCTACGTATTTTGGAAATCATTGTTCCCATAAAGTTGGGGAGGGACGGGATTGCTACAATCTTTGAGATCTTTCTGAGGGCTGTTAGATCCAGCTGAGTTCTTGCATGCTCTGGTCTCACCATCACCCGTCAGAGCCCAATGCTGACTTGACCCCATGAGCAGGAAGGCTTGCCATTTCTCAAATCCATGTTAAATTCAGAGCTCAGCAGCAATCACCTACTAGCAGAGGCAGATCCTCATTTGACTTTCTGAAAAGATGATATGGCAAACATACTCTAGGGCAATGGCTTCAGGAGCTCCCATACAACGGTATTGGTGGATAAGACACAAAACGTCCACTTAATATTGGTATTTTTTTATTGTTTGTAAACATTCAGCTCATCAGGCAGATTTTATTGCTTTTTGGGAAAAAAATCTAGAAACCAAAAAATATACTAGCRTAGAGCTGACAACGAAACACACAAAAAAAACTTTTCTGGATGAAATTTCTGACAGATTTAGGATCATCAAGACACTGAGTCCAACTTTCAGARTAACACAGGGACTCTGACATGTGAATCTCACCAAAAGGCAATGCCAAACACACGGTGATTCTGCAAAGACCTTATTTCTTTAAAATATGGTTTTGCTCTTGAAGTGACTGTAGTGAATCTTGATCATCCAATGACGCAGATGTAGTGGAAAAATGCTTATCATGTTAAGAAAAGAGAGCATTCCAAGAAGAGGAAGAAGAGACACAAAGATTAGACTATGACATCCATAACCCTCCAATTACCAAACCACTTGTCAGTGAGCCAGCACTTGGTGTGACTTAGAACAGCCTCAGGGGCTCCCATTGTATGTTGCCAGCCAGCAGCTCCTAGGAGCCAGTCTAACAATCACAAACCAGTGCCCCTGTTCTGTCCTCAGGCCGCATGCTTTCCCCCAGCCAAAAGGAGGAGGGATGGCACCAGTCCAGCTTCGACAGCACCTCTCCTTACACTGGAGACACTAAGAACAAATCTGCAGGGTTTACACAGCTTTGTTCTGTAGAACAGAAACTGAACCTTTGCCTCTTGAAGATATCTATCTTCAGACTACACAATCCTCATTCCAAAGATCAAAGGGCTGCTGAGGTACCATTGATTGTTTTGGAAATTATTTTTACCAAAGAATGCTGGTACTTCTCCAGACTGAATTAACAGCCCTTCAGGGCTGGAGCCAGGAGTGTTTCTCTAATAACAGAACAATGATATTACTTCTTGTTTCACTTACTCCACAAATCACACAGCTTGATAGCTCGAAAAACAAAAGTTGTTGGTACCCATATTTCATTTCAGTGTGTATGAAAGTATTCACTTCCTCTGATTTGTAAGTACAATAGTAAGTGCGAATGCTCTGAGAAAAGTCACATCAATCACATAATATATAACAGACAACTCTAAGCCTTAAGCCCACAGATGAGGTACAATTTCTTTCATGATACCAGGAAGCCTAAATTGCTAGTTCACAACTTGTAATGGATTTTGTCATACCTTTTGAATAACCTCACCACTTAATAAAATGCTTCAGTAAGTAAAATAATAACTGCTCTCTGCTGTACCTTGTAAAAGGGAGTATTACTTCCTTTGTGTGTTTAGCCTGTTCCTATACCGATGTGTTTTGGCACTCATTTCTCTAYACAATATAATGTCATTTTTCAAAACAGCACCTTCAAACACGTTTCCCGCAGCCTTCTTGTATAATACCTACCTTTCTTGACAGTACTGGCATTCTGTATAACCATATTTGGTACAGAGGGCAGGGTGATAGGTTATGCCAGCCATGTGGCACATCATGCTTGTTTTGTCTTGACATTAAAATGTTGGGGKTTTTTTTGTGAAGTTCGTGACTGAGATGTGCTTCTCTGACTTACAAATTTTTTGGCATGATCAGTTTACTGAGCTGAGGATAAATCACATCATCAGTATCATTCTAAAGCAAAAGACACTTCTGGGTGTTTTTCAAAAAACAGCCAGTGTCTGCTTCTACCCCATGACTTCCTTTGTGTGGGAAGCTTTGACTTGTAGCAGTCAAGAGCTTCATGAGATGCGAACACTTGAGTGCTCCAAACAAACAAACTGAAAAACCCAAACAAAAATGAACAAACTTGGATGAGCTACTTGGTTTCTCTGATTAGTCAAGTTCAGCTAAAAATCCTTACATTAACCAGAAGAGTCTTTGAAAGAGGGGAAACAAAATCTTCCAAGAATTMATTTTCTGTATTTCACTTTACAGTTTAGTAGCAACTGGTGATTTTTACTCTGGAGACTTGGAGCACATGATATCATTACACAATAAAGTTTTGATGACCATGGCTCTCCAGATGAATTTTATTTCTCTCATGGTTTGTCTGAAAGGTATGGGCACATGTGTGTGTATTCATAAGCACGCCCACATGCACACACACGCACGCACACACACAGATTTTACTGAGCTTAGGATAAACGTGTGTGTGTGTGTGTGTGTGTGTGTGTGTAATCAGGCTTGCATTTGTATGCGAATCAGGCTTGCATTTGTATGCATGTATGTTACATCCACTTCACTTTGCACGTTTCGGTTTACAGGACCTCTGGTGGACGATCAGTCTGTCTGGAAGAAAAGTACGCCCACAAATATCACATGGAACAAGCTGGGCTTGGGAGCTGGTCCAGGCAGCCTCATTTAAAGCATCAAGATCATAGAAACCTTTGGCTGGAAAATTAGAAAAAGAAAGTATCAGTTTTCATTCTGGAGACCCACATTCAACTCTTTATGGAAAATATTTTCAGGAAATACCTGTTGACTGAGCCTTTCAGTTTAACTAAACCATATTGCTTTTGCAAATGAAAAAGAAAAGAAGGAAGCAAAAGGGTAAAAAATATATAAAAAAGACTCTGTTTTTTGTCCCAGGGGTTGAATTAAATTAACTTCAAACGGAATCATTTTGTATTGTATGASAGTATAGAGAAAACATCATGCTGTGTGTTATGATCTGCATTCTCAACTAATTATTAACATCTTTGCATACATACTATTATCAGCAAATTCACTTTTTGGCTTTACTTCAAGCTCTGTTCAGCAAGCATGTGTTATCTGACCATGGCTATGGGCGGGAGTGTATCGTACTTGAGAATATGCTCTTTGTACTGCTCTGGAAAAGGGGCCCAATTTTCTTCCTGTAGGAGTCTATGCAAGTTATACTAAAAAGTGGAGTAAATTTTAGATAAGCCTAAAACCTTACAAAGCCTACAGTACTTTAAAGCCACAAGTTCCTGTGAGGTCATTGCACTGATGCATCTATTGTCATCTAAACACTAATCCAGCCTTACCCTCACTTGTTTTCCACTGTGGGAAGAATGACTGCTCTGAAAACTCAGGAGCATTCTCCAAACACTCAGATGTATTTTCAAGATTTTATTTGGGTATAAAAAAATCTTGTTTACTTTCATCTTGAAATAGACTTTCCTTCTGARATGGATTTTCACATAGTGTTGTTTCAAACTGATTTGCAAAAAGGCCAGGCAGGTTGCTTAATACCTGGATTTAGATCTTAAGGGGTTTCATTTGAAGTACGTGCAGAAAAAAAAATCCACATGGCTCAAACTGAAGATGTATTTCCTTCACCCTTCTTATTTGGTATGACAATATAAAAAAAATTAAAATCTGTTTTTTTCTTTGAACTGTTGGCAGCAGACAATTTTTGAAAAGGATTTGTGCATTTAAAAATATTCCATGGTTTCTGTCACTGGCACATGATCGAGCTTTCATTAAAGACCCATACAATTTTAATATGATTCATATCCAATGGTTCACATAACCACAATAAGCCTTAGATCTCTTAATATGCCTGTTMCTAATGTTCTTTTTGTTAGAAGAGCAACCAAGTAGTGTTTTTTTCTTGGCTGAGACAACTATCCCCTTTGCTTGCAGGAAATGAATGTGTATTTTCTGTACTTTGGAAAGTTTATGGAATATTAAAAAAAGAGAGAGAGAGAGACGACTTTCTCCTTGAAGGCATGTGTTAGGCATTCCACAAACAAAACACTGTGTAATGAGGGCAGTGGTTGTCTTCCCGTGACACTTGAGTTTTCAGAACAAGATTTATGTAAGTCATAAAAAGTTTTATGCAAGCAGTTAATATTTCTGAGCTTTTTTTWAACATTGTCTATTTCATTCAACAACAGGGGTAATCCCTCCCCCCTGAGCTGAGAAACTGTGAGACATGCAGTACATGCATGTGGTCTCAAGGTCAGTTACAGCATTTACCACATGATCAAGAGTACRTCTTATGGAAAAAGAACAACACTGAGATTATTTTCTCGAGCCCAGGACTATGAGGCAGCTGAAGGGGGAACAACAATTTTAGCTCAAGCTACAAATCAGACTTCCATCAGCAGGCATTTAGGGACAGATGCTGGAAGCAGGTCAGTATCCCCAGAGGAACCATGGGCACACAACACCTCACAGGAGATGCAAGGCGCCTGATATGACTCATCGGGTAAATGAGACAATGTTCTGATTCATATCTGGGAGCCTTCTGCTAGATTGTTTTCTCAAAGAGTGGCTGTCCTTCTGTTTCCACTCCTTCAAAATAAGAATAGTGTATTTCAAAATAACCTGATTTGTCCTTTTGCATCCTCCTTTCACATGGAATTCTCATTTTCTCCATTTGTTTTACCACACAATGTGTAATAATTAAAAAGTGCTTAACATCTAAAAGAGCAAACACAATGAAAATGCCTTTTGAAAGCATCTTTTACTGCAGATTCAACTATGCCACTTGGCATTTGTTAACCAAGTTCCAATTTGATATTATTTGAACTTTGATTATTATTTTTAACATCTGGTTAGTGTTCTCAGTGATCCTGCTCTCTTCTGCATGTCTTCTGAGGACATATTTCTTTGTACTGCTGTAAACTGATCTAGTGTATGACTCTTTCACAGTGAGTTGTAGGAGACTTTGTCTACTTTTCCAGACATTAGGGGAAGCTGAGGGAAATTGTGGGGAATATAAAAAAAAAAGTGTGTGAATTAAATGCCTGTGAGGAAGTGGTCCAAACTTGGACCAAAGTAGCTCAGACCAGCTGGCAGGGCCAGGGAAAGCATCCAGCAGAAAAGGTGAAATAACTTAATGTGGGAATAGGGAAGTCCTGGGAACAGCTTCCAGGCAAAGCAGATAGGATTTCCTTCTCATCCTGCAGTGAGCATATGATCCTGGGATACATATGGTAGCCCATCTCTGTGCGTGCTGGGGATCATAAGTGTTCGCTGATTTGAAGTGGAATCTTACAAAACAGAACCCACAGTACAAACATGCAAAATTGGCAGAAAGAGTTTACTTCATACTACATTTTTTTTCTCCACTGTGTTTATATTATAGTGTCTCACAATTAAAGCTTCTCAGACATGTAAATAAAAARGGATCAATAACATCCACAGGATGTTGACTGTAGAAGAATCTGATGAAGTATCTACACCTGTATTGACTGACAAGATTTTATTTTAATGATTCCTTGATTGTCTGCACGTTATTCTGGGCTCTTTTTGCTTATTTTAAGACATGTTTGTCTACAGTGTTATAAGGAAAAAGGTACTGATGTATTTTTGAAGCAGGTTGCGAATCTACTTGTGTTTTGATTTGGAACATATTGACACATAGAGTGGACTGTCCCAGGAGGAATGTTCCAAAGATAATGACTACTCTTACTTCTCATGGATGCTTCACAGAAGGAAAGCTTAAAACAAGCTCTTGAAAGTAAACAGGAAAAAGACAAAGTAGTTGCAAACGGCTTATCTATTGTTTTAAACTATTTTTCCTTTTTTTTTTTTTTTTAATTCCTCACACTTTTTTTCTCATGCCTCTTAATTAGGTCTGTACCTTACCTTGCACAGTTCTGACTTCAGGCTTTTTGGGTTCTGGCCTTCTCAAGTGCTTTGGAAGGCTGTCATTCTCCTGGTGCCATTTTTTCAGGCATTGTGGCTCATGTATACTAATAGATTTTGTTCCGTACTCACGGCCACATAAGTAACAAATCACTGTTGGTGGTCGTCTTATCACTTTTGGCTGCAAATAACAATGGTGAAGAAGAATAAATATAGTTTTCAATACCAATTTTGAATCATGAAAGACATGAAAGAAATCATGTCGATAAGGAACCTGATATCTGTGAAAACTGTTTCTTTCAGTCTGTTTTTGTTTGGATTCAGTCCTCAAGCTTGTAAGAGATATTGCCTCATTAACTGGGCACTGGAACAGGCAGGTTTCTTCTGCAGATGCTGGGCTGAAAATTCATGTGTGTGACTATTAATACTTAGCTGTGTTAAGCTCATCTCTTTTATTTTCATACCTTCAAGTTCATGAAAATGCTAAGCCTTCACATGCAGAAGCAACTCCTCTGCTTCATCAGGTTGCAATGCAGCATCTACCTTAAATGGTTGAAGCCATTTTTTTACTTACCAAGCAGAAGTAAAATGGAAAGCACAACAGATTCAGTTGAATTCCTGTTGTCTTATACAGTAACAGAAAGACTCCTTCTTCTGTCAGAACACAGATCAAAGCTCTGTGTCCAGAGCTAGTATCTCTCTTAAACTGGACAGCAAGGGAAGCTGTCCTAAGAGGTGATTGTGGTTCCTTACCCCACTTTTGCTACAGATGAGTTAGATGGTGGAATTCTTGCCCTTCAAAGATTAAAACCAGTCCAGGATATTTCAGGATGAGGGGCAAWATAGGAACTGCTGTTTGTTTAGCCCAAAGGCCTTAGTGTGAACTTTGCCAGTGACTGCAGCAAGGGCAGGACTGGACTCCGAGCAAGTCATTGTTTCCACACTGAAGATCTGCTTTTGTTCTCAGAGAAAACAGCCCAACAACTCAGGAAAAAGATTCCTCAACCCCAAACCTCACAAATACATAATCTAAGGCTACAAAATGTATAATTACTGCGGTATTGCAGATTATAGACTTGGCTGTGTCCTTAGGCGCGTCCTGGCTAGGCGTGGTGTCAGTATTAGCCATGCTCCAGAAAGTAGGACCAAAACACTCTGTAGAGAAGCATTTTGAGGCACACAGATGGGTCTCACAAGTGCCAGCACTTCCTACACTTCTGACTGCAGAATACCAGTAAGAGATGAGTTATTCCCTGCCCTCCTCAAATTAGACACGCAGTCATTCCAGATCAAATACGGGAAACTTTTCTCACTCAAGCAAGGGTGGTGGGGGTTTCATTTTTTCCTCTGCTACTCTGTAAGACAAAGCATAACCTGTTCCAGTATTTATGACTCTTTCGTCAGCCCATCAATGTGTTCAACTCTGGGCAGCTCTTCTTGCATTTATGTTACAGTCTGAAAATGTCATTAGTGAACAATCTGCATAAGATTGCCTTCCTGTATGACACATGTAATCTCACTTACACAAAAGAAATACTACTCTATAAAGTGTATTTTTACTGGGAAAACTTGGACTTCATCTGCAAAGTTCTCACAGTGTCTTGAGTCTCTCCAAGGACACTTAACATCCTCTTGACTTTCAAATGGTATTTCTTTGCTATCTTTGATAACACAATATTTTATATAAGCGTATTTTCTAACACGTATAAAAATATAGCTGCCTTCTCCTATTTTTAGATGAAACAGCAATAGCTGCTTTAAGAATASCTTATAATTTTTCATTATCAAATTTCACCTACTTCTTTACTTCAAGTCATGAGCTAGAACTTGTCTGATTTTGAAATAAGACTTTGGGTCCAGATACAAAATCTTCTGAAGACACTATAAGTTTTTTGGCTCTGGAGACCTTTAGATAAGGATACYGTAATCTAAACTCTATGATCAGAGAATACTTTTTGGTGTGCATGCCTACTGTGGGTATGGTTACACTATTTGAGAAATGGTAGGCATATTAAAAAAATGCTAGGTGCAAAAACACTGGGAACACACATTCCCCGCTAGTTTTCACTAGCTAGGTTCCTGCCATTCATTTAAATGGTTACATATTGTCTGCTAACTAGGAAACAGAAATTTGATTTACATTCAGTTTGTAGGGACTGCTTATATACTAACAGAACAGGAAAAAGGAATCCTAGTAAAAACGTAGAAATTTTTTCAAGTAGAAATGTCTGTCTTTTGTAATTTCCACAATTAATGGTGCAGAAAGCAGAATTAATTGAAAAGAATTAGATCACTCTCAGGATACTTTTTTTTTCAGAAAAATACTGTAGTTGACCCATCATCACACATACAATTATATACACAAATCCTTCTCTGCACACACGTTCAAAACCTGAAGGAAATTAGCCTATCAATTGTGAGGAACAGACTTTTTTAACTGTGGAATTCAACATATGATAAGCTTTACTTGGAATTTCTACAGCTGATGATATTTACCCTTTATTTCTTTTTATATTCAGGATGCCTATCCCAAATGTCACATCTGGAGGCCTGCAGTTTGAAACTCAACTATTTTTGGAAACACCACAATTTTCCAACCCAAACTACTCACAGGCCAGTGGCTAGGCTGTCTGTTCACTGCTTTGTTTTTAACTTTCAAAAAGGGTTGTAGGGAAGGTCTGTTTCTGAGGATATGTGTTATTATAAAAATACCTACAAATACCTAACAGTGTAGTTAGGCTTTCCTCTGGTGTCTCAGTATTTTCTTTTTTACTCCAAGACTGCTAAGTATGTCTGCGTGACTATGAATGAAGTTATTTAGCTCAGAGGACTATGCAACTATGTATTTTCAATAGACCTGACATTACTTAAGGTTAGCCCCAGGCTGCTGTTACGGTGTTACATGAGGTCAAATCCTTCCATACTGCACAAAGCTTTTTATTTCTTCTTAAGTACACACAATAAGATTGACTCCCAAACTCCACTACATAAATATTTATCATCCAGGACTGCACACACCTCTGCCTTTCCTATTTGTTTAATTATCCATGTATTTTAATGGGAAKAAGGGAGGCATCCTGCCCAATGAAGGAGCTCTTGTCACAGATTTGAATTGCTCAAGAATTAGAGGCTCAGCAAAAGATTGGTACAAGTAGTTTGCAGCAGCATTCTGTTATATGAAAGCAGCCCCTTCCACACATTCCTCTCTGCAAAGKAAAAGGTACTTTGCATAAGGATCTGGGACAAACTATAGCATGGCTTTCATGACTATCCAAAGCTGCACTTCACAGCCTACTAAGTCTTTGAAAGAGACACAACAGCACTCATGATAGGACTAATCATATGCACATGTAGGAAATTTCCTTGAACAGCAGAGTAATTCTGCAAGATKATTTACATAATTAAACATATTATTCAACTGGAAGCACTAAAATATCCTGGTTTGCTCCTGATGTGCTTTCTTTTTAAATTTAATAAGTCAACATAATGAATATGGCATTAATGAACAAGCAAAGGAAGGAAGCTCAATCATTCCCAATGATAATACTCAGTAAGTTTCATTGAAATCATCCATTCACTGTCCATCCTCATCCAACTTTTTATATTTGCAAATTTATTTGCCAGTATTCTCCTAAGAAGGTGGTCAAAACCACTGCACTGAGGAAAGAAAGCTCATCATTGACTTCACACCATAGTCAGAACTACACTGCACCTGAAGGGGCCTTAATTTTACCAAGATGCTACAGGGCTTTATGCTAAAGCAAAATACAACATCAAGGTTGTTCTACATAAATTTTCAAAATTTATACTTTGTTAAAACACCTTATAATTCAGCAAAGGAAGATCAGCGAAATRTTTTTAGGTAGTTAACCAGATAAGAATAAAACAGCAGATGGCAGCACCATCTAATAGGCTTTTAAGAYCACTGTTGTCAAAACCCCCATAACTCATATACACCCAGCAAGTTATTGATGCTCACTTATATGTATCACACATTTTGGTCTATGAAACAATAAAACACAGACTCTGTTTTAGTCTGTGTTTCAGTAGCTCCAGAAACCACTTCCATTGTCTGAGGAATCACAGCAGAATCCAAAGAATTTCYGAGCTGATGTGACCTTTGAGAGCCTCTAAGCATAGACTGTTGTTTGTTTTACACAGCCAGACATGAGTTCTTTGGTTCTGAGAGCCAGGACAGGTACAGGAAGAGATCGTTTACAGAGGCTGTTCAGCCACCACCTCTAAAGACATTTAATGCCGAGAATTGGATAAGAGTTTGTCAGTAATGATACTGGCCTAGTTGATTCTGCACTTGCTGAAGGGGAGAGAACTCCAGGGATATAGGCAGAGGCACACAGGGTGAAGTGTCTGCAGTTGTAAAATTAAAATGCCCTTTATATGGTGTACCACTTTATCAGTCATAACTTTATTTTGAAAATGATGAAAATCCAGCTTTTTCATTTARGGCATCTTTTCATAGCATAAATTTTTTTGACAGTAGCACTACTTCTCTTAAATACACTTTATAAGGGCTGGGTTGTTCTTTTCAGTTATTCCTTTCCTCTGATGTTTTGAGGAAGCAGGAGTTTAGGCAAGTATTTAAATAATTCACTGTCAGTGAGTAAATATGTTAAATAAGACAGGGACTACCCCAAATGCATTCCAGCCATGACCAAAACAGTTGCCATTTTGCTCCACCACTAGTRAAGGACTGTTTTTTAACGGAATTAATAAGCAGCTGAGTGACTAGTAAGGTGAGCAAAATTAAAACCATATGCTGGAAAAAGAGGAAACTGTAGAGAAGACATGACCTTGTCCCTGTTCATAGCTAATCTGCAGTTATTCCACAAGATTAATGCTTTTTCTCACACTTCAATGTGTGGACCTTTCAAAATGTTCAACTGGAAATAAAGATCCTGTCACAGAGAATTTAAACCTATGGAAAAGTGACTTCCTTTGAGCATTTCTTATAAGCTGTCTGTGAGTCCTGAAGAACCCCTTGGATCAGAGAATATTTCTTTCAGTCTTCCCATCACATCTCTGCCTTCAATACATGACTGTACAAAAGAACAGCTCTAAAAATAGCACAACAAACCTCAGAGAGGTAAAATCCATCATCCTTTCSTGAAAGTCACTGTTTATAATAAAGTCAATTACAAACTGCAAGCTGTACAGCCTCATTAGTTCTGCTGTAACTGATGAACTGTAACTGCTTGGAAGTAAATGAGGAAACCTGTTGTTCACACAGAAGGAAGAACAGATTTGAACAGATTTGATTTTGGCTCTGCAGAGCTCACAGAAGTAAAAAGTGGTAATAATGTTTTTGTTCAACAGGTCAGCAGATGTGAGTGAATTCACAAAGGGAACAAATACGTTGTGCAAGAGAGTAACATTTTTTTACAGAGTCACTGTCAGTGCCAAACCACATTCTAGACTTTTTTTTTTAAATGGTATTGTGACTATAGAACATTCCCCTCAACCTCTTTATTTTAACCTACATAATTAGGTGTAATGGACTAAACTCTCTGTTTCACACCCATGTCTTTCATGGAACAATCACCTTTAGTGCAATGACAGTTCTTTGGTGAAGAGTACAATGTACTGCAAACAGCATCACCTTTCCTACAGATGTAAATGCAGCTGTGCATCACTTTGAACTGTTTGTGGATTATGTAAAATTTGCTCATAAAAAAATTGCTGAGGAGTGAACCTTAATCTGCCAATATCTATAAATTAGTGGCCTCATATAGTGTAATAAAAATGGGCTCATGATGTCTTAGACTAGTCTCACTTGAACAAGGGTAATGCTATTATCTTCATTTTACTCAGCAGCTGGTAAACTACCATGTAACATACTTTGACTTCTGAAGCTTCTTTAGAAATGCTCTGCGTAGCATTGCATTCCTTTGGTGACTGAGAGAGCTACATCCCATTTTCCAAAGCAATGTAGGTAATCAGGATTCTAACCCATATTTGAGAAAAAAAAAAAAAAAAAAAAAAAAAAAATAAAAAAAAGCCATTCAATTTTGACACTGGGCCTAAATTTAGACATCTATCTTACAAAACTCCTGCCCAACAGACAGCTTGTGCAGAAGCAAATGCAGAAGAAAATTATGCCATTTTCCAAAACTCTGTGTAGCTTTTGGATAATGTGAATCAGCTTCTTTATTCTTGGATCCTAGATCAAATTCAGTGGAAAAAAAATGTCTTCTTTATTTTGTTGCTGTTATACCCAGAGCTGCTGCCTTTGAACATGCAGTCCTCAGTAAACTCACGTTCCATGCCAAGGTTAAGAATAACAGTAAAATATGAAAATCATGTTTTGAAGTGCTGGAAGCTTATAGGATAATGAAATGTTGCACTTCATATTAACTAAATAAAAATACCTAGTATCTCCTAAAAYATATAACTTCCAAACCTTGTCTAAGCTGCTCAGTAGAATCTCCTAGGGATCTATATCAAACAATGGTCCCTCTTGAAGATACAACACTTAAAGGATGACAGAGAACCCAACTACTCCCATTCAAAGGGAAAATCAAAATAAATAGAAGTAAGTAGTTTCCTGTATGCAGCCAGTATTTCCCTTTTCTTTATCCTCTATTTAGCAGAGGAACATGTGCATAGAGATAAAAAGCCTTTCTGAGGAAAAGTAATTTCAAATTTGATGGGAAGCCAGTCTCCCCTGGAGTGCCAAATATCGAGATGCATCCACACCCTTTCATACAGCACATGCATAGAAATTTACCTGGTCTGATACAGCTGGTGCAGCCCTGCTATTTCCTTGATGGGCCTTAGATGGATCATTACTTGCTGCTCCAGTTGCAGCTCTTGGTCCTTTACCTTTGTTACCTCCTTTACAACACCTTTCATGCACAGGGAGACGGTCAGGAAAAAAGGTTCGGCCACAGATACTACAGGGCACGAGCTGGGCTTGAGCACTATAATAAGCTGCCTCATTTTCAGCTGMAAGTGTATAGGAACCACCAAGACCTGTAAGGACCTCAGGTTTCCTGGGCTCTGGCCTTCTGAGGTGCTTTGGTAGCTGATTGTTCTCAATACGCCACTTCTCTAGGCACTGAGGTTCATGTATAGCAATAGACTGTGACCCAAATTCTCTGCCACAGATATAGCACACCTTGAAGGCAGGTCTTCTTGCAAAGGGTTTTGCAGACATGTCTGAAGAATCTGACTGTTTTGATACTATTGCAGTGCCTGGTCACCTCTTCTGTGATCCAGCTTCTAGATGTGCTACTTTAGGAAAAATTCTGGGAAGATCTGGCACATTAGATGGTGAAACCTGCTCTGAAGGCAAGGTGCTAAAGATACTGAGAGAGGTTTCTTCAGCACCTGATAGAATACTAAAAGTTTTGTTCACATTCTTTTTCTTGACATTTGTTTCCATGAAATATKTCAGGCAACTTCTCTCTCTCCTACACATAAAGGGCTTGGGAAAGTCGTTATTCAGAATGATTCCACATCTTCTTAATCCATTTTCATGGGCCAAAATATATTCGGAACTTCAAAGCTGGAACACTGAACTGTTTCAGCAGAGAAAGGGGGTTTCTGTGTGTTATCCTATTGTCTTTTGCCCTTATGTAATCCTGAAACAAATGAAATTAGTACAAATTAATAAATGCATTCCCTCTAGTTAAGATTACCAACCACCAGTTTATCACAAGGAACAGTTAACCTGTCATATTTTAAAATAGCAGATAAATAACATCCAATATATTCTTACCCATAATGATCAGCTGAACAATGTAATTATAAAATTCTGGTCCCAGAGGCTGTAAAATCATGAAAAACATGAAGGAATATGGGTTTGCACAAACTGAAGCAGATGAAATGCAAGTGGTTTGCAAAATAATCAATACACATTATTTTCAGTCACTGAGAGAACTGGTATTTCTGGCAGTCTTCAATTTATAAGTTTTTTATGTTGATACATAAACATAACTTCCCTGTCTCCAGAGACATAAAAAAAAGTCCCTTAGCACATAACAAAAAGACCCATAGCAGAGGGATGCCAATATCCAATCTACAAATGGACAGTCAGAAAGGAAAGTGTTCCCAGTCTACTAGTTGAAGATTATTAGGCCTCTTTATTCAGCACTTGTGGTATCTCAAACTCTCTGACCAGCCTTGATTCTCAGAAGTGTTATTAATAAAATGCAGCAGGTTTATTAATAAGGTGAGGTGCTTTGGAGCACATGCTGGATGACATGGTAAGGGTACTGTATTTGTTTAGTCTCCAGACAGTACTAAATATATTTCAGCTTTTCAATATCCAGTCTGTCCCTGTAAACAAATAAATTTGTGTTTTATCCCTCAAATGTTCATTTCTTACAATATTTTGTGCTGGTCCTCCAAGGATCAGAAAATATGGTTCAGGCCATACACATACATGGCCGAGGCTACTGTTTTAATTGCAAGGAAAAACTGAAAAACAAACTAACACATTGCACATATAGGTAACTGCCAAGGAGAGTCTCCTTCATCTATAGTAGAAGAAACATCTGGCTGAAGTCATCTTGCCCCTACTGAATATTCCAGACCTTATCTCAATCCTACCAAACCTGCAGGGGGCTTCTAACACACAAACATTTTCACACTGGCCATCTTGGTTCACTTCCTCGGCTGCAGCCATCCAGCCTGGATCTTGTTTTTACTGCTTTTTTGTTTTGTCATCATTGAAGACTTAGTTCCCACTCATCAGCCTTTTTACCCTTATCTGTCCCATCTCTGAACCCATGGRCTGGCTTTTACTGTACCCAAGGGCAAGGACTTTTGTCATTACCTTTGAGATGACAAACTTTTTCTGTGTCACTGAGAAGCACAGAGCTCATTCTAGTCTCTCACAAATATTCTAGGGGTTATCTTAAGTACAGGGATAACTGAAAAAACAAGCTGTCACCAGGTTCACGTGAGTCATCCTTTCACCAGGCACACAAAAATGCTTTAATTGCTGTGTTGACACTGCTTGYTTAAATACTCACAAAGCTGCATATTTCTGGAATGCCTGTGATCCTTTCTTATTTTTAAAAAAATTCCTGTGAAGCTCGTATTTATTTGTAGGCAAACTGGAAAATGTGAAGACCATCAGACCCAATCTGTGATTTATACTGGAACAAATTTCTGTGAGCAAATATGTTGTAGTTAGCTGTTAAAAATAAAATTCTTGAGTGACATTATACTTTGTGGACTCAAAGTTAACACCTCGTCCAAAACTGTATTAGATAACTGCAGTATGCTGAAAAATAAAGTAAAGTACAAGGCTCTAGTATCCTCTCATGTCTGAAATTGTCAGGTGTATCAGGTGCATCAGGTGCATATAATGTAAGYTGACGGTTATACAAAACTATAGCACTGGAATTTTTAGTTCAGCTATCAAAATAACAGGTTCAGCAGTACGTGAAATTTAAATGCACAAACTAGTATTTAGGCTACTGTACTGCAAGGCTGTTTCAAAAACCGGGAGAGTTTCCAAGGAGGGTGGCCTRTTGGATGAATCCAAGTTGGGAACTAGCCAAGCTCTTTAGGAGGATGAAGGGACTGGAGAGCCAGGGAAACATTAAAGGGTCATGAAGGCAGGGGAGATAAGGGTTATTGGCGGGTCACAGGAAGGGAGCATCATGAAGTTCAGTTATATTGCAGGAACTTCTGAACTTTGCAAGGTCCTATTTATGTCCTATGTATTGATTTATGTCAGAATGAAATTTTTTCATACCTGAGAGGATTCGTAAAGCAACAGTGAGCACTGAACTGTCTGCCATATGAAGAATRTTAGGTGACTAAATCTGTTGCCATTAGGAATGAATCAGTCAATAAAAGATRCTATAAACAATCTATTAACAATATAACCTATTGTTGGATTTCCAAGCTTGCTATTGTAAATACTTCATAAGAGAATTATGCTTCCTTGTGGGGATTACACCATTTGGTCTACATTTATTCCTGCCAAGTTGACTGTTATTATTTGGAAACTTCCTATAAATTCAGTGTGAAATAAAAGGCATATGAGCAACTCAAATCTTCTCTCAAGCTCAGTGGTAAAGATGTGGAAGTAAATCAGGAYTGGGATTTAACAATTCAAAACAAAGCTTTATTATGCTTTTCTTTTAAAAGTGTTGCAACATGTTTTAACAAAGCGGGAAGGTACAGTTGATCATTGTGTATAGCAATGGGAAAACATTTCTCTCCTCTGCAGTTCCACTGAGGACAACATTTAAAAACAATTTCATGAACTGGAGTGACAGTCACTTACAGTGAGTGGAGAAGTTCAATTTAATTAAAAGCAAGTGAAATACTGTGGCTAGTTTAGCATCAGGCTAACAGCTTCAGTCAAACAAAACAGAATAGAATGACAAGAGCGCAAAYAGCTCTGTACATCTATCATGTTCTTGTCCTGAAGAGGGAACGGCAACTCCTTCACACAGCTTTTAACCTTCATTTAATCAGAAATTGCAACAGGAGTAATATTAACCATGCTTCACTTATTCTGCCTTCTCTTAGCTGCCATGTGATTCAACCCATACAAGTAAGTGAAAACTTCTTCCCTGAAACAGTCTTCTTCATGTCTTGTTTCATGTCAGTGTTGGAACTTGGAAGCAAAGTTGACACACACGTTTCCTATTTCCTGTACGCAGCCCATTTCTGAAAAGCGACCCTCTCTGTTTCTCATCTCTCTTGATTCTCTCATGTAAACAATTCCTCAAAAACCATTATAAGGTCATTTTATAAGCCTGGATTTCTTGACTGAATTGAACAAAACATACTTKTGTGAGCTGGGGGATTAAATTGGCTGTTTCCAATGAATTCTCAACTCTACTGCTTTTGACTTAGAATTCCACATGGAGACCTCCACATGGAGCTGAAAAAAAAGCCAGGGTTTACCTTATGGAAGAACACACTGCATGAAGACTCCTACTACCCGGACAT
Organism: Malurus melanocephalus; assembly: GCF_030028575.1. NCBI lineage: Eukaryota > Metazoa > Chordata > Aves > Passeriformes > Maluridae > Malurus > Malurus melanocephalus. The sequence goes on along the minus strand of NW_026623316.1, from coordinate 367,755 downwards.
GACCATGCTTATTCAAAGGACGTGAGAATTTGAGGAATCTGTKTTTGTACAGTTTATGAACGTTGACTGGTATCACAGCCTTTCCACATGYAACTGCATCAGACTGTAAACTCAGTTCTTTTGTACAGTCATGTATTGAAGGCAGAGATGTGATGGCTGGTTTACTGTCACTGTTGTAATCTGTCAGCACAGAAAGGGACAAAATCAATCCTTGCACAAATACAAAGATCACAGAGCTTTCAAGCTTACATGTCAAAAAGCCCAAGAAACTCTTAGACAGGCTCGGTTTAATTTAACATCAGAGACAATTTCCAGGGAACATCATAAACAAGAAAAATAAATAGTGGGAACTTATTCCTTTGCTACCTTTTGAAACCAGTACTAGATAAAGCAATGAGAGGGATTTATATGAAGTCCTTGCTTCAGGTGACAGTGGCTTAAATCCAGAAGGCTCTTGGAAGAGGTCATCTATAATTAGAGAGTGCTTACAAAATCAAGACTCCCATAACAGAGCTATGAAAATGTCTGCATGGGTTGATCTCCCTGAAGGTATGAAAGGCCACAGATACATTAAATGAAGGGGCAAACTTATGGCTCCAAAACGGTAGCATCCAAACACAAAAGCCTGGTGGAGGCGCAACTACAGATCAGGATGTCATTGCCAAAAATAAAATAGATAAATTTTAGCTAGCAGAAAGGAACTGGTTAATTCATTATCTTGGGTTCAAGAATTCTTGTCTGTGTGAGCCCTCATTTATGCAAAACRCCACTTCACTGAGTTTTCCCTTTATTTTCCTTTTCTTCAATACTACACTCAATGTGGTATACTTACTCTGCCTGTTCACCATGCAGTGCTTGGAGCCATAAGCATTGTTTTTGACATCATGGTGTAATATGGGTCATTTAATAAGGGTGATTTATGTACATTGGAATAAATTCACAAAAAATTGAATAAAATTCACATTTTAAAAGAAAGGTTTTATTTGTAATACCTAACTTTACAGTTATATAAATTGGAAATGTCTCAAATAGCTTTAAATGAGAAGTGTCAAGCAAAAAATTCTAGTACTACAAGAGCACCCAGAGATCCTGGTTTCTCAGTCTGGGCTGGACTGTATAAACAAAGGAGAAAAGCTCAGTACAAGAGGACATAAGATATATAGAGAGATGAAGTGATCAGCTGAGCATAACACAGAAAGTCTGAAAAAGAAGGCAATTAAATCTAGATTTGCTAGCGCCTCAGTACTAAATCAGTCTGGTCACAGAGGATTTTCTAAGGCTGATCCCTAATCTTATAGTCAAGATAAAGATTTTTTTTTCTCCAATTTCCTGGGTTCTCATTATATTTACACATAAAAGAGGTGTCAGAAAGGACCAAACTGACATCCTCTGTTATGAGCCAGAAAGCCTTGCTTCAGGCTCTTTCCAAATAAAATGTTTTCTATGAGTCTTCTCAYTATTCTGTAAGGGAAAGCAAATGAAATTAAACCAACATCTTAAGCTTTATTTTTTCTTGTGCTGAATATTTTGTATTCCTCAATTATAAATAATTTTAGAAATYCTTTAAGACAAAGTACTCAAACATAAGCTGGACGAAAATATAGGACAATTTGTAGTATCTTTGTTGGATCTGTTTTTCACTGAAAGATAAAAGGAAAAAAACATTCTCATGTTTCCAAGAATATTTTTAGCAAATTAACCACACATTAAAAAACCCACATTTTTCCAGCTCAGCACTACATTCTCTCCCCAGTTTCTGGCTGAAGGAGTCTCCTTTGGTCAGACCTAGAGACTAATTATTTCCTTCAGTCATGTGAAAGAATAATCTATTATTCTATTGAACTTAAATAAATACCACTGAGATATAGGAAATCCAAAGTCTACTATGTCAGGGTGTTTCATCTTGTTACAGCTGAGCATGATCCACGTTTTTATGCATCCTCCTCTCTCAAGAAACTACTTGCAAGCTCCAAACATACAAATATTGGTGTATACCTCACCTCTGTCAGCTTCAAGACTTTGTTAGTCTGTAACATCTAGTACTACAGCAACCTGGCTTAAATRTCTTAACACACACTCAGAAACATCAAAGTGTGAAGCCTGTTCTRTCAGAGGATCAGCTGCACACATACCCTTTTCCCCATGCAATCTGCAGCCCAGAGGGTAGTGGTTATGCCTTTGTTAAAAGTGGATGCAACCAGATAGAAGCACAGGACAAGAACACTTAAAACCAAACATKRCAAGTTGAAAAGCCATTGTGTTCTGATATTTGCAAACAGGCTAGGACTGTCTGGAAATTTTCTAGKRAGCATTTTTCCCACTGTTTMAAGACTTGGCTAGACAAAACTGAAAGTTTCCTCAAAGATGTACCAGCATGAGTTATATAAGAGAGAAATTGTGTGTCTCTGTGTCTACACATGTGTGCAAAGGTCCATCACAATAAAAGAGAAGAGAAATATATAACCCAGAGCTTTCTATCCAGTTCTTACATAGAATTATTTAACACGTTCATTGTAATGAGACAACCAACCTAATCAAAGCTTTTTTGTATTTTTCTTCTTGAAATGAAATGATTAATGAAAATGACCTTGCCTTTCTTTGGATATGGTTATCTTCATGCCTAAAACTTCATGGGCCAATCAAAAAATCCCTGATATCAACAGCAGTCATCATATGAAATCATTATTTTGATTTGACTCAAATCCTAACATTATATGAAGGAATTTTGATTGCTACTAGTTGAAATAATGGGAAAAAATTGGAACATTTTTAGCAAAAAACCAATAAGTTCTCCAACTTTTAAAATTCCAAATCCAGTATTCTCTCAGATCTCAGATATCCTTTATGCTCTACAATGCTCTTGGTTTTTGTATTTTACTTAGTGATGCATTACAGCTTATCAAGATAACGATTATCTTTGTTTTACTCACAATTATTTAACACTCATACTTTAAAGGAATAATATCACTACCTCCACACTTATTCTTATGCAAAAATCAGCAGACATGTTCCCAGTGTGGGTTACAATGGGGATACTTGCACATCACATTCTTAATCATCTTCAGTTACTGAAATATACCTGTGATATTTATTCTGCAAATCTTAGATGGCACACCAGATATGCACCAAATAATGAACAGACTGGGAATGTTAACCCTGCCCACAGCACAGGAGTATGTGAGTAAGCAGACACTGAAGCAAAGTGAGCTACCTCTACCTTCTGGCTCAAGTTCTTTGTTCAGCATTTCAGTTTCTGGAACTCATATGTGCAGAATCAGGGGGTTTTTTCAGTGATTTTGATGATGACTATGCAATTATTTCAAGAAAGTAGGCTCATCCGTCAGGAGACAAAAATAGGTGGATGGATAAATTGAAATTCAGTTAAGAATCTGAAACAAAAAGAATATAARTCAGGAATGTTAGATTGTACAGGCTGACAGTATTCAGTTGAAATCAGAAGGATGACACTGCACATGTGCTGAGACCCTGTCACTGGAGGTACAAAATGATTCAGTGATGAAAAGCCAATTTTCCCAATAATCTGCAGTAACACAATTACTTTATACAGGATAAAGTAATCCAAAGGGGTAAATGTTCTTTTCTTTTACAGTGTAAATCAATCTTAATAGTCTTTGATTAGAAAGAAAATACTTCTGCTGATAAATGATTCCATAACTAAGGGTTTTGGTACTTTTGTCATGAATAGGATACTCAGACAATCTGATTACCATGGAAATTACCATGCTTAGCAAGACAGACCAGCTATTAAAATATGAAAACGAAACATTAAGCAGAAAGCCACAACAGTAGAAGAGAAACTGAGGGCATCTAGACCAGGAAATGAAATTATGTGAAGTGGAAAATGTCTAGAAAAGCAAAACTCTGGATGTTCCAATTATTTTGTGAAATGCTGGAAAACKTAACAAGATATTATTAAATACACGTTGTATTCTGCGTGAATAATACAGCACATCCTAATACTTTGCAGAACATTCATGATGTAGTGACATAAAAAAAGAAAGGGTCACGTACTAAATCTGTTAGAGAAAATAGCATGCTAGAGGGGCTATCAAAACATCATATCCAGCAAGATTCTTGACTGCATTATAGAACTCATTTTTAAAGCTCTAGTTTGTAACAAATCTTAAAAGCAACATTCTTTTACTTTACTGCTTTTGTCTCTCAGRTTAGATAAACAGTAATTCCCGACTGGTGTGAGAGGACAGAGCAGACAAAGGTCATAAAGTTTTACTTGGTATCCCTGGGTCCTGAAGATTATGTAATTTGTCATGCTTAACGACCATCTTTTTCTCAGTTTGTATTTGAAGCATTGGTTCACACTGTCCTGTTTACTGTTTTATAATTTTTCAGAGCACAGGATTAAATTCCACGTGCCAACCAAAACAGATATGGAATATAAACCTGGAATATCCCCAGATAATGTGACATAATGAAGATAATGAAGAGACATGTCTGAGCTCCTTACTGTGTAACCTGTTTAGAAACCAGTGCATCCTATTATAGATCAATGTCCTAGGGAGCTAAGTAAATAGAAAAGTTAATTTTAGCAAAATATATAAATTCGTAATGAAGGAAATGGTATAAATTTGTAACTTGAGCAATCAGTTCACTGACAGTACCTTAAGAATAAATGTTGTAGTAAGTTTTAAGATAAATCACTTGGAAAGGACAGCAAAGCTTTCAGTTTCTGTTGCGCTTTCCAAACAAAACAAAAAAAAACAAAACAGTTTTTTAGTAAACCTTATCATTACTGTWATGCATCACATGTTTTCCAGGAACAGAACTGGAAAAGGTAATTTCTGTTCTATAGGACAATCAGTAATTTTGTGTCAGGTAGGACTGCCTTTTACACAGGAAGATGTTTAGGTTTTAATATCCACATTGTTGGCCATGATTATTCCAAGTGTATTCTCCTGCCCCTTTATACATACATATAAAAAAACTCAAGTCGACTCCCCTTGAAAAGTGGGGAACCAGGAAGACAGAACATCTGACCTGGTAAAAGCTCACACACTATTTTGCCAGACAAACCTGTGCAGAAACAAATTCCAGAGAATAAATGCATTCTCTTCAGAGTAAGCACCGCACCACTACACATGAATTTATTACCAGCTGGATGGTCTAAGGGTAGAAAGTCACCCAAATCTTTGTTCATTGACCTTTCTACTTATTTATAACGGGGCCCTGACCTCTGCAGGAATCCAGCCATCTGGTACTCAGGGCAAGCACTGTTTCAGGGGGATGAGTACAGGACACAGGACAGCATTATTTAAACCTTCGCTGACAGAGCCTCAGGTCAGGCACGCCGTCACCACCATCACCATTTTCACAGGGAAATCAGGCGAAAACCCGCAAAACTGGGTTATGAGTTTAGAGGATCTCGTGCCTGCTGGCCAGGCAGAAGAGTGGTTTGGACTTCGGGAAAGAAGAAGAAGCAGGGCTCCTCCTCACCCAACCACTCCTCCACCGCCCTGCCCGAAAGAAAAGTTCACAGGCTCATTCAGATCCAAGGCTCATGAGACCGTGGACGGCACCTAATTTTTCATGTACTCCTAAACACCTATTACCTCCGCTTGGATCAGAACTCTCTCATGTCCCCAAGGCTGGGTTTCTGTGTTGCCCTGTGCCTCAGTGTGCCCGTTCCGAGGGAGGGAGTGCGCCCCTCACATGCTCGGGGCCTGGCCCAGTCCGGCCGCCGCACCGCGCGCGCCGGCGTTACCATGGCAACGCCGCACCGTATGCAAATCCCTGCCGGCGGCGCTGCTGCCGATTGGTCRGCGTGGCTGTCAGTCACCCGTAGGGGCGGGTCCGCCCCGGCCCGACGGGCGCTGGTGAGGGGCGCGGGGACCCCCTCAGGTTTGGTGCAAAAACTGTCTTTTTCCTGCCAGGTGCGGGGAAAGTCTGATCRGCTGAATACCGGCGAGTGTTCTGTGGGATGTGTCTCCCACAGACTCTGCATCCATGCGCAAGGACCCCTCTCTCACACCCATTCCCCTCTTAACTAGGTGAGAAGGGACAAATGGCGTCATTGCGAAGCCCAGGCAGCAGAGGAGGATAAGCATGAGGAGTCCTAAATGCATTTCCCACGTAAGCACGCTTCTCATTCAAAAATTCACACTTTTCGGCCAGGCTCTTTTCAACATTTTTCCAAATTTAAATTCTGCAAGCTTCGTATTTTCCGTGGAAGTTAATTCTACAGAAACAATAATAAATAATTGCTACAGGAAAACACCACTGRTTCAAAAATTCCCGTGGCAAGTGTTCTCTGGTGGCAGTGCCAAGAGCAAGCCAGCAGTGCCACTTTCATGCAGCCCCTTTCTGCTGTTCTCACTTAGTGAGAACCTTAACATGCTCAGCAGGCGTCGTTTGCACAGGGTCTTGCCAAGAGCAATGTCTTGTGTTCTGSTAAGCAACAAAGATCTACCCAAACAAATTCTAGTGCCTGCTTGAAATTTTTCGTGTGCTGTGTATGCTGGTAAGGCAGATGTGAAGCAAACCTGTCAAACGGGCATTTACAATATCACGTCTTTCAACCATGTGAATACCCAGGACGGAGACCCAAAATTAAAATTACAAAAAATGCTTTCAGAGAAGTAAAATCAGGTTGTCTGATTAGACCAAGTTGCATTGCAAAACGTTAGTGTGCAAAGAAGGAAGGTGATAGAAGGTGAGGCCTTCTGACACTGCAGCACCAGTAGGTTCAGCAGTTAATTCAGCTTTATGCTRTGTGTGGCAAAGGAGGTTCATCAAATGAGTAGCATTTGGATCAAAAGCAAATGATATTTAACCCACACTTAGCCTTAGGAGTTAAACACAATTTACACTGCAYCAAATTTATTGTTAGCGTGACACAGAGCTCCCACCTTTTGACAGAATTAAGATGCGGASCCTCTTTTTAGTAGTACTTGCAGAATGCTTTGATGCCATGAAAAAAAGTAGGAGAAAAAWTTATTTAACCTTCAGCACTGATTCTATATCCCACGACTGTGAGTTTCAAGCTATTTGAGGTTACAAAGCTGTCTGCATGTAACAGACATATAAACAAATACTAAAAAAAAATAGTGTAGTTCCAGAGCCAAAATCTAGGAAGTGCTAAGATTAAAGTTATCCTCTGCCTAACAGAAAGTTTATAAGCAGCAATAAAAGAATGTTTCCATGTTGTAAACRCCTYCATTCACCCATGTGTCTTCAGAAAAGAAAAATTATTTTTCTCTAACGTATGATTTTAAGTGGTAGATAGGTAAGTGTTGTTCCTACATGAGCTGTCTCAGATATCAACTTAAAGGTCTGAAAACAGCAAGAGACGTAATCACAGTACAAGATTTATAGGCAAAAGACCCCAACAACTTACTATTTTTTGTCTTTAAATGAATAAAAGTATTTTCAAATATTTAGAAATGAGGAACAAACTAAACAATACTTCTACTCCAATTTAAAAGTCCATTCCAAATCCTTAACAAAGTTCTCATCAAAGTGATGGAATATGTCTTCTGTTACAAATATAGTCAATAAAATAATAGGTTTTAAAAAAGTTACTATGTATATAAAACTTGGTAATTTTTTTGTATAAATTCATATATAACATATTAAAMACTGGTGAGAAAGTTTCAGCTGAATTGCTGATTGGCATTTTATGTATATATGTATACTTGTATGTGTGTAGATGTTCAGGTATTTGAAAAAACAAAAGCAGAGAACCCTGAAAAATGTTTGCTATATTACATATGCCATACATGTGGTTTGCTGCAGCTGTCTGGTACAGATCTCTGTTATTTTAAATTAAACAGTACAAAATTGTCTTTCATTTCTTCTGGTTTGTATGTTTTGCATAGTCCATTATCAACTGTTGCTGACTAGATAGAATACAAACAAAAACCACAGGAATTACTTCTGCCASAGAAAGAAAAACAGTAGAAATGAATTGCTTTCCATTGTGTATCTTATTCAATCRCATAGTGGACAAGATACTCTCTAGAAGAGGCTTTATCATATGAGGTAATTTACATTTCATATAGGTGCACAGTTATGGCATTCTGGAGCAACAGGAAGGGCCATAGAGAAGCCATGGGAAATTTATGATAGGATATCAATGTATCTGATAATTTTCCCAAAGGGTCTGAGGCAAACATCAATAAGAATATTTGTATGCCAGCAAGACAGGAGCATCCGTGATATAATTACTTTGCACATATTTTTGTAACCATYATTCCAACTAACTCTGTTGGTTCTGCTGCCCTATTTTGCTTCCTGCAAAACTCTGGGTGGGATTCTATCTGAAGGTCAACTTGGAAGCAGCAGAGGAACAATAAATAAACCAAGAGTATGAAAAATGCCTTAAAAAGCAGCCTGGATGGGGTGAAGGTGAAAGGTCATCAATTACTAAGACTTCTTTATTTTTACTGTTTATTATAGCTCATTTGCTCATGGAGAGAAAACAAATGAGGGAAGTCCATTTCATTATGYGTTATCTTTATTTTCAAGCTTGCTTTTCTGAAAGTTTGGAAATGTTTGTCATGTGTCTTTCCCATTACCAGTATTCCTTTTCTCCTGTGTGCAAACCAGTAATATTAGCTTCACTGAAGATTTTCCTATGACAACATGTTTTGGTAGCTAAGATATAAGAACTTGTCTATTCAGCCCATGAAATCAGTCTGTGCTTAACATGATTCAGCTGTTGCAAAGGCATTATTTAGAAGACCAATGTATTCATTTTTTTTGACATTGCCTTGCTAGATGTCATCTTTTGGCTTTACTCTGCAAATTAGCATGCAGACCCTCCCTCAGAGCGTATCTTCAAAGCATCTGAAAGAATGTCAGTAAATTAATCACCCTCTGGGTTCAGTGACTTTTCTTTCCTGAAAAAGAGAAAGGTTACACCAAGGCTGAGAGGAACGTATGCCTTGTTTTCATTACAGTTTTCAATGGACAACCAGAAGACAGAAAAGATTATGTTGCAGCTAAGAACACAGTTCAAATTTGAACAACCAGATTTCTCTTTGAAGCTGGAAGTTTTCCCAGGAAGATGGATATGGCTGCAGCTGAAGCAACAATCATTTTTCATGCAGTGAAATACTGCCACACATTCCAAGGCTGGACTACTCCAAGCAAATTACACAGTGTTAATGACATTTCCCCATGTGACCACCTGAAAACACTTAGTGGTTTTTTTCACCAAAACTGTGTTTACCTCACAATTATACTCCTACAAAACATCTGATAATACTTCTCGGTAACAAAGACTGGTGGGAAGAATGTCAGATCCTCTGAATTAGTGTCATCAACAGGAGAAAGRGAAATTCTGAGAAAGAATTTTTAAACTCCAAAATGCAATAAGAGAGAAGAAGGATCCTTGTGTTTGGATAGAAAAGGGACAAAGCCAATTTTTAGAAAAAATGGAAGAATAAATAGCAGCATGATGATTGTAAGGTGATGAACTACTAAAAAAAAATTGCAGAATGAACAATTTTAATTAGCACATCGAGTTTCTCCCTCTTGGCAAAAAGGTGTAAAATCGGTAAAAAGGGTTATTGAAGTCATCTATATATGAATTATTCCTGTAGATGGTTTTGCAGTGCTGTAGCCATTAGCCTTACACKGCTCAATCCATCACAAAGGATGCCTATTGCATTGCCCTGGACCCTGCTATTAGCTTATGCTCCCTCTTCAGGACTGTTGTTGCAGGACATGGTAGCCACATTTATTGGCCTGCCTTCCCAGAAGGCAGCCTGAGAATCATCACTCCACACACACCAGAGCTCTCTGCTGTGAGTTTCCTCCCCTGACTGCCAAGAATATCAGAAGAATTGGATTTGCAGAAATCCGAACTCCTCGCCTCCMGCTCAGCTCCAGCCCAGCGCTCCTCTATACAGACTATACATTTCTTCCAGCCCCCTCGGAGTGGCTGACTCACTGCAGCCTCATACAGTCTGCCATTTCACACTCTCCCTTCTTATTACATCCCACATAGGCAGCCACCACTGCCTAAAGCTGTCCCAAGAGCTGGAAACACCTTGTCTCCAGGGCAGCCCTCTTTACCCTGCTGTCACAGCATTGAGCCATCTGTGAGCTATCTTTTRCATCAAGAAAATAATAGGTAACAAAGACTTCCAACAAAGCAGAAAAATCTTAACAGGAACAACAACAAAAAGAAAAAAAAAGAGGCCTGCCTAGAATTAAATATAAAATCAACATATACTAAACAAGAAGGAATAGACTACCAGAGGAGGGACTGTTAAAGTGCATGAGTTCTTCACCCCCCTCAAATCTCTGTRTCAAGCCCACCTGACTTCAGGAAAGACAGGCTTTAAGCTAGCTGCAAAATTAGTTGGATGAAATGCTGTGGCCATGTTACACAGTAGGTCAAACTAACAATCTGTTGATCCCTTCTGGCCTAAAATCTGTGAGTCAAGTAATTCTTCTTAAGTGGTCCCTRCAGGCATTTGAGCCTTTGTGACTTAAACCTCTACCATTTCTTTTTGTATTTACATGCTAAAGATTTTTATTTTTTAACCTATCAGCCTTTTTCTTCCTATTTCTTCACAGTAGCCCCAACAAAATGGGTCTCCAAGTAGAAGAAGCTTCAAGTGATTCCCTATCCTCATCTTTGTCCTGCCATTAACTTCATTGGAAATAAAAAGCCAGAATAATGCCAGCAGAAAGGATTGATTTACAGTTCTTCCTTAAAAATCCCTTATAAGCAGGATCCAGAATTTAATTACAGCCAAAAAAAGTCAAGTACTGCACTTAGACCAATTTTTATCYCATACTTCTAAGCCAAGATGTCTCCAAAACACAGCTGCATATTATAAATGGAAATGGGCTCTAAAATCTCTCTGCACTCTACCAAATAGTGAGAAATTCAGAGATTCTCCAGTCTTCATATGTGTCTGGAAATACTTGAAGGCCTCCAGTGTGGAATCTGTCAAGGCACCAGATGCCAAACWTGTAAAACATCCACCGATCACTTTCCTGAGAACCTGATTTTGTGTTCTGAAAAAGACTAGGCAAAGTCTGGGTGTGAGAGGCAGGGTGACCACTTTGCAAGATCAGCAGCCCCTTTGTATTAAAAATAAATGAAAGAATTTGTTACTGTCACCTTGGTCTCTATCTTCCTTTCTTCTCTCTGCCTCCTCTTTCCTTTTATATATTGTAATCTTTCTTTGTCACTTATTATATATTTTTAATTTTCTACACTTTATTGTCCTAACACTGGACTTTGCTAATGTTTTGTTCTGTGGCAAACATGCCAGTGCTACCTTCCATTTCAATCTGTTTTCCTCTTTTGCCTYAGTTTGCTTTCCCTCTCATTTCACTTTTCAGCATGCTCATCCTTTGTCTTCATTGCCCAGCTGTACTGTTAGAGCAGTTTCTCTTCTCCTTTMTAAGCCAGTTACCTATTTCAACTTCCCAAATATTATGTTCATGTCCCCAAACAACTACACCTACCATCCRTCTTTGTCAGTGATACTCTTTCAGATGCTTGTTTTCTTCAGGCCCATATCCAGATTTATTATTCAATRTATATGAGTAATTTGTAGCTGAGAGCACTGTGTTGATCTAATTCACTCATACAAAAACCACTTCAGTTTCTACTTCAGTATTTCTGCCWCTTCCTCTGAATCATCTAGATTTCTCTCAGCGTGTCTAGATATCACTACAGTCCACAAGTTGTCTAGGCTTTCCCATCCTCATTATTTTGTACTCAGTTTTTGCGGCTGAAGAGAATCAGAGGAGTTGAAGAGAAACATGGGAGCCATTTCCAATTGCTGCCACCTGCTAAAGCCATCTTTCCTGTTGATGGGAAGCAGGAGCAGCAGCTGCACGTCGCTTTGCAGCCTGATGAGGAGAACTGGGCAAATGACAGTTTGGCTGAGCAGAGGGACGGAGCCTGCAAGGCAGTGTGRGGAGAGGTATACATCACAAGGTTTCTGTAGAGGTAGGGGCCAAGATCCTACAGGAGAAACCAGGGTCTGCAGGGAAATAAAAGTGTTCACAAAAGACTTCGGAAAATCAGAGACCTGAGTGACATGAAGGGGCATATCCCTTTCCTGTAGGAGGGGAAGCCCCATCAATCTTCTTGCTATAAGTTAAAATCAYTATAATGGAATACAGTGGAGTTAATCTTCATCCATTTTCTTCTCTAACATTGATCCCCACATACTGACCCCTTTCAGTACCTGTTTGAGAGTATTTTGTTTTTCTGTACCTCCTCAGCTGTSTGCATATTAAACTGTGCAGCTCACCTCACATTCCCTAAGCTCAGAGGATTTCCTCAGCCCTTCCAAGTCCTGTATGATGCAAGCATGCCAGACAAACATTTAGCCCTCAAATGTACTTATGTAGCCTCTTGTTTTCCCCTTGTGTGGCTCTGACGGGTTATGAAAATAAGAGGCCAAACAAATTCATGCCAGCAGTAATTCCAGCCCCACCCTGCAGAATGGGCAGACACCACATGGCCCAAGGAACAGCCAAATTTCATGATTACATTTAAATAAATGTTGACAGTTGAAAAGACTGCTCTGTTTCCCCCAGTTTTCTCTCTCCTCATGTTCTTTCACTGCAGGGGGCTATCAGCACCTTGGCTAACTTGGCTGCAGCATGACATGGGGACGCTTCATTCTGTAGGAACAAAAAGTTCCTTTGAAAACTTAAAAATACCCACGTAACAAAGCAACTCTGGTAAACAGGATTTCAGCAAGGACCACAATGCTTAATGATTTCGGGGGTTAAGAAAAGGCACAGATGAGGTGGGAAGAACCAACTGCTTTTCCAAATATTTTAAGTGCAGTGCTTGCCAAGAGCTGCAGGAGGGAGACACAAACAGAAATATTAATAACAAGAAAATAAAGGATTTAGAACATTATTTCACTTAATTTTGCAGGCAGTTTGGGTATTTGGTTTGTTTGCTCTGCTTTTTTTTTTTTTTCTGTACTTGGCTGACGGTACCTGTGGTATTATCTAGACACTGCAGGTGGGAATTTATAGTTGCCTTTTACTGAATTGTTCACAAGCTGTATGGACAGCACATTTCTTGTAGTTCTTCTCATCCTTAATTCTACAGCAGACTTCTATGCTTTGCTTCTGGCTGCACATGAACAGGAATTTTTGTTGTTGCAGAGATTAGAAGGAATTTTCATGAGCTTTTAGAAGAGTGGAATTTTTGTTACCTGCTTCACAAAAGAAAAAGGGAGATACTGTATATACATAAAATCAAWTTTTTAAAGGAAATAATTAGGAAAAATTCAAGACTATTCTCAATCCTTTTGTTTACTGAGAACTGAGAATATGAGTTGTTTGCRCAGGCATTTTGCTTTAATTTCACTATGCTCTGTTTTGAATGCTGTCAATACAGATTAAAGAGGGCATATGAGGTTATTTTTAAAGAACATTGCATGGTCAAATAATTTAGAAAAGYTCACTCTACAATGATTGAAAATACAGATGAAAATTTTGCAAATCCTGTCTCCATACTTTGTTTCATATTTTTGGTTAATGGCAAATGCTGAATTTATTTTTTTTTTTAACTGTGTTACAGAAGACACTCGAAGTGTAGCTCAGACCTCACTCAGGGCCTTCTTGAGGTTCCCTGTCTTACAAAGAACAAAAATAYTAACAATCACTTTGTAATAGGTAGCTGTCAACTGTAAGAATGCTAGGACATTTGCATTTTCAACTTTGGTATTTTTTTAAGAGGTCATAATTGCGACTTACGTTGGTTTTTGCTTGGCATCAGTTGTAATATCAGTACAAAACCATGAKTAAAGGTTTTGAATCTATTAATAAAACGTGAGATCTTTGACTGCTAAGTGTTTGGCAGTTTTGGATATACACTCAAGCTAGATTACTTGTATCATCCTTTCTATACTTGTTTTTTTCCTTCTCTCCTCCCCTAATTCTCTTTGCAGGGATTCTAGTAGCAGACTTTTGCAGATTTACCTTCAAGATGCTTAAGGATGTTGTTGTAGATAATAAGAGAGCAGTGGCATTGTTTCAAGGTTTTATGGACAGAGTGCWTCTTGACTTTCATGTCCTTGCAAGTGTCAAAAGAGCAAACCTAAGAAATCAAGTGGCACAAGCAAAAAACATATTTCTCCATATACTCCCTACTTGACTATTTGTCAGTAGTGGATCTGTACTGCTGATCAACTGTGACACAAGACAAGACTCCTTGGGTTATTATCTTCAGACAAAATGCAGTTTATGCAGAGTGTAGCATAGGCTTGGACTGGGATTATCTCAGTGGAGAGCCAGATTTGTTGTCTCTGTGCCACACTCACCAAACTAGTACTATGGAACCCTCTGAAAATTCATTCAAGGGGCTCTTCTTTGCCATCAGAACACCAGCAGATTTTATGTACATGCCATATCAAGCATCATCTGGCTCCTACTGTGCTGCAGATCACTCTGGATTCCTAGAAAGCTTGTTAGCTCTGTTGAAATGTAGAGCACTTAGAGAGCAATTAAGGTCGGGTGCTGTGCATGAATGAGTAAATCCTCCTCCAGTTTGGAGTGTCAGGGGCATGCAGTGAAGGGATACTCCTAAGTCTGGCTAGTATTGTGAGAACTGGTTCTATGACTGCTCCTGGTGCTTGCATCATCCATGTTTTTCTTCATCAGATAATGGAGAATTCACCATAATTATTTTTGGCTGGAGTGTTGCTATTAAAAACTATTTCAAAGTGGTGTAATGCAGAACAAGCTCATGCCAGAGTATGGTTCCATTGTTTTAGAGAAAATGGTGTTACTGAAGGTCAAACTAAGAGAACAGAAATCCCACTGAAAATTAGCCTGATGCAGGGAAAGGATTGAACTTCTTGTTATATCAGTGTCCTAGCACTGAGGAAGGCAAGCTCAAAGCAAGGACCTTACCAACTCTGTTCAAAATGCATTGACAGCTACTGARAGAGGAGGACTCTCCATCCTGGAGGTGAGCATGACCGCTTCTGTGACAAACCAGCATCAGGTCAGGAGCTTTGAGAGCAGAATCATCTCAATGCTTCCTGGCTTGCTGAGCAGGAAGTTGTTCTTCGCTTCAGAATATTCAAACCATAATGCCTGTGATGTGAGGGAGGCATCAGATCTGCATCCTCCATATTACTGACTGCACTGGACACTTCATTAATGTTTAAAAGCACTGCCACTGGAATTCACTCTCTCAAAAACATGTGAACTGCCTGCATGATTTCTTTCCTGGCCAGTTTATATATGCCTGTGGAGAGGAAGACAGAAAGAAATTAAAAGGTCACTAAATGAAGGTGATCTGAACAATACATATATTTTTATTTACTTTTTGTTCAACAGAAGGTAAAAATATCTTTTTTTGCACAATATAACTAAGTGGCATGGTAGCCATCACCTTGTTTCTCACATGAATATCCCTCCCACTGGATTCTTAAGCCTAAATGTAGTAACTTTTGCAATCACTGCTTAAAGGCCTGTCTAATATAACACAGAGAATGAAATTTACTTTTGCACATTTTTTGAACAAAGACAAAACCCCATGCTTTTCAAAGTTTAGTCATTGGACTCTAGCAAGGTGCTTTGGAGGAGATCTGTTTCAAAAGAATGTTACAAAAAATGTGAAAGCTTCTACACTGGCATAACATGAGAAGACCCTACAGAAATTGAAATGCCAGACTAGTGAGTTGGAATTTGCCTGCGTTGCTAGCTGGGAAGGGAGCAGGGGAAGAACAGCACACATTCCTACTCCAGAAGGAAAAACCTGGTTGTGACTCAGACAGGGGAGAATTTTTTCCAAGAACAGTTCATCCTAGTGAAACTAAGACACTCAGGTCATGTTGCCAAGGTCATTGACATTTTTGTTTATCTGATCCTTAAAGGGAAATTACCAAATTTAAAAGTTGCGGGCTATATCCTCTATAAGGCAAACTGTTGCACTCCACTGGAGGCACTTAAAGAACAGCACTGTGTGTTTCATGCAGTTTCTTAGGAGTTTCTTTCTCATATTATTTCAGTTTTGTGTTACATCCAGTTTTCATAATCTTTTCATGGTTGATTTCTGACTTTTTGCAGTCTGGCTTTCCTATATGTAATCCTATAGCTGCATGATTGCTAACAGAATAGTGGAATGAAAACTTGACTAAAATAATAAAAAAAAAAAAAAAACCAGCAAAATAAGCATGCTGCATTAGTATCTAAAGCAGCACGGGACCATGACTTCCTGCCACTTGCTGTCTCCTACCTCCTCCATTCGCAATCAGCTCTTGTTAAATGTCTGCCATTTTCCTCSTTTCATGTACCCTCTGATAAAAAGCAGCTGTCTAAGCCTCACAATTAAACATCACATTTATTAAATGTCAAACCCATGTCATCTTTATAGAATAGGCTGCACAAAACCCATCATTGCTTTTACATTGCGCAACTCCTTTCTGAAGGCAAGAAATGGCTTCTTGCTCTAGATAGTGCCATTTTTGTTATCTCAGTGTCATGAGTTCCATAGTTTAAAAATTGTGGGATTTAACTGTAGCACAATATCAGTGCTGAGCTCTTCTTACTTGACATTCAGAGACCAAGTTATTTAACTTTTCAGTAAAAGCAATGGTGCTCACACATTCAGATAGCTGAGGTTTTAATAACATCTCCCTCTGACCAGAATCCTCCAATTGTTTCTTTTGTCTTTAATCACACCCCAACAGTGAACTTGACAGGGCAGGTTTTCTCTGCTATGACCAGGGTATGCAGGGACCTGTTTCTCACCAGAAACTTGTGGATGACAGTGATACAATGCCATTAGTAAAATATTAAATGCCTGTCAATAAGGAGTAACCTCCTGTGCAATTGTGTGCCTGACTAGATCTGTGAAATCTGATGTCCCTTTGAAATCTGATGTCCCTTCTCTGGAAGTGTAATCCTCCCAGGCGTCATCGGGGACCCTGACATACATAGTGACACTACGGAGAGCGTCAGCAACACAAATATATTCCATGTTATAAACAGATCAAAGGAGTGATTATTCTCAGTATCTTTTATCCTACAGAATGCAGCATTATAGTTCCTGCCTGTACTCCTCAAGGAAGAGTTTTGTGTAGGTTATCACTTCATCTTCTCATGAAGAATAGGGTCCAGATTTCCTCAACCACATAAAGCCAGTCAGTCAGAAGCCACTGTCATTTTATGTCTGATCTCAGTATTGCTTAACAAAACATTTTCCTGTTTTGGAAAACACTTGTCTATTCAAAGTACAAGCAGAGACTCTGGTAGTCCCTTCAAGCAGTCTCACTTTACTCAAGAGAAAAGTACTGAAGGTTCAATAACAAACATATTTAGAACATAGTAACTAATCAGATGGGAAACCACATATTTCAGCACATTACTCTATGCAAAATCTTTTTTGTTGCAGAATTACTAAATGAAACTGTTGATTATTAAGAGAAAGACTTCTTTTATGAACAAACATTCTCCTTAATGAAATTATTTATAAGATCTACTAAAAATACAAACTTTATCAGACTGCTTTGTCTACAAACAGCCTCTGCATATCCCTAAAAATTCAATAAATTCTTGTCTGAATTTATTAGAAGGCCATGTCCATTAAGCAGTCATTTTTTGTTGTTCCCCTGAGATACTGCTTGCGGCAAATTTTACTGTATTTCCTTCCCTCCTGGTATTGACTTATAATAAAAGAAAAACATTTTTTCCCTGTTTAAGGCATTTTCCAAAATTACATCAGTATCCATCCACTTCAAACAATTTCTAGCAAAGGCCTGGTCCAGCTGKGTAAACAAAAAGATTTTACATATATTTCATTGTGCATTTTTTTACTTTTATACTGTGAAATATTAAAGCAATACTTCTTGCCACTGCTCAGATGAATAATGATTTACATGTTTAAAGTGAGGTGTAGGTGTTTTTTTCTGTCACAGGGAAAGTTAAATAAAACATCCTGGTGTAATGAACTTGCAACCTCACATGAAAATAGGGCATTAGTACGCAGCAAGGATATCTCTGGAGCAATAAATACTGACTGAAAAAAAAAAAAAAGATGAACTGGTCATGCTGATACACCTGTCATAAAGATGAGAAGCATAAGATATCTGAGCTTGTTTTCTTTTCTGACAGATWAAACATAGATCATTTCCAAAGTTGCTGGACAGATTTCCTGAGTGCAAACTATTCCCAAACAAGTAGCAACAGAGGCCGCCTAGCCAGTGCCCCCTAAGATAAAACTGTTTTCATCCCCAGCTGTTGAGGGCACGCACTTTGAATATGCTTAGAATGAAACTTTAAGCATAAACTTTTGCGGTTTGTTTTTTTTTAATTAAAAACATGAAATCCAAGGAAACAAACCCAGAATGAGCCATTCTTCTTTCTTTGGTGCTCTAAGAAGACTTTGTTTAAAGCTGCATTGGATTCCATTTGATGTTGAGGAAAGGAAAGCCTGTTTCTGTGGACAAGCTGAGTGGCAGGGTGGGCATGGGAAGAATGCTTCTGTTTATGGATAAGTTTATAAGTTTCAACATCTCAGGTTCTTTCTTT
>NW_026623316.1:254648-349189 GCF_030028575.1 Malurus melanocephalus | reverse complement strand
TTTTTTTTTTTTTTTTTTTTTTAAGGACATAAAAATAACTGAAAACTACTTGACAATACAGAGGATTTTTGCCTTATTACATAATCCTGAAATATTCTTCAAATTCAGCCATTGCTTACGTTATTATGATCTCAGTGGAGTCAAATTTTCTTGTGCTGTTCTGCTACTGACTAGAGAAAATGTAAAAAAAGGGATTCTTCCTGTAGTAATTTTTAATCTGATCAGTGCTCATAACTGCTGGAGTTTTCCTGACTGCAGTGTCTCACCACAGGAAGTCCATGGACTAGTTTTTTGAAAGCTGAAATGTACATCAGTAATTACTTGGTATACGATGTACCAATTAAGTTTGGTGTTTCTTTACATCAGGTTTTTATTTTTCCCCCATGATATGTATTTTAGAGCATGAGAGAAACTGGTGACTCTGTAGCTGTTTCATAAGCATGTGGCACAGGAATTCTGGGTCTTGCTCCAGGGTGGTCTTCCTGCATAATCTTTACAGTCAAGGGTCATTCCTTGTCTAATGACAACGGTGACCTCTGCATGCCACCATAACACAGTAACATATTGTGGTGGGTTAGATCTGGCTAGCAGCCAAACTCCCACCCAGATGCTCACCACCCCTCTCCAGCAGGGAGGGAGAAAAAGTAGGTTGAGAAAGTTCATGAGTTGAGATAAAGACAGGAGATTCCTTACCAGTCGCAGTCATGGGGGAAACATACTTGGGGAAAATAAATGCATTTTATTTTCAGTTAAAATAGATTCAGATGTTGAGATACAATCAGTGGAACCACCCCGCTACCCTCCTTTCCAAGGCTCACATTGACACCTTCACTCCTGATTTGTCTATTCCACCCTGAGTTGAATGGGAGCTGCAGTAAGTACACAGCAATCACCTCTCTGCTGCTGCTTCCTCCTTACACTGTTCCCAAACTCCTGTGAGGGTGCTCTTYGTGGACTCCAGTTCTTCAGGGTAAACCAGTTCCAGCATGGGTTTTCCATGGTCCTCATGGAATTTCTGCTCTGGCATGGAGAACCTTCTCCTTGTCTGACCTGTTTTTTTGCCTGTGCTGCTTCTCATTACTTTTGTTCTCTCCTTCTCCTTTTATGACATTTTCTGCCCTTTTTTAAATAAGTGTTCCCAGAGACACCAGCAGAATGGCTGAAGGGCTCAGTTATGTGCCATGGTGACTCCACTGGAGCTGGCTTGAGCTGCTGAGGCCAGTGTGGAGCAGCCCCTGGTCTCCTCTTGCAGACACCACTCCCATGCAAAAACCTTGCTGTGGACACAGTAGCAATAAATAATACTGTATCTCCTAACTGTGCAAAGAAGTGCCGGTCGTAATGTCTGTTTTGGTGTATCACTATGTGCTGTGACATTGTGCAAGGCAAAGTGACAAAAATCTGTGATTGGAATGTGGTATTAACGTTGAAGATTTGCAAAGATACTCTTCATGTTCTTTTTTTTTCCCCCAGCAAATTTCATTTATCTACATCCTGCTCTCAACTTCCAGAAAACATTATGGTAAATCATAGGTTGAACCAGGCAGGAAGATGAAGCAGAAAGGAAATAATGCATCTACAGCAATTTGGTGATCTAAACAAAGATGTCATCCAGGTATCTGTGTTTGTGCCTGTGTATAAGAAAAGAGGGATGAAAAAAGGAAAAGAGGGAGTGARAGCATGAAGAGAAAGAACTTGGGCATGAAGAAGGGGAACTTGGGAACCTTCACACTCCAGACACTGTAAGACATTTCAAACACACAGATGCAGTTATTTATGACAAAAAGAATAAACCCCATGCATTGATGCAGACTGAACTAGAGTCAGAGTGTTCACCTGCCTATAACTCAGCCACTAAATCTGTATCTTACAAGATCCCTCCATTTTTCTGCTGGACTGCCAAAGCTGGGAGGGACAAGAGTTAAGATAAAAAGGATTAATGGAGTAACAGCATTTTAGGCGTGGAAAGTGATTTGTGGTGTCAGGTCTTGGCTGAAAAAACCAATCTATCAAGGACAGTGGTGGCTAAAGCATATTTGATCCAAGCTGCTACAACACATTACAGAAAAATCAGCATCTGTTTAATATTACACTTATAACAAATACTTTAAAGAAAGGAATTCTGAAGGCAACTAGAGAAACTGCAGATTTTAAAACAACTTCTGAACTCTTGATGTCAGTAATCCTTCCTGTACCAGTCCTTTAATATTAAATAGCTTGAGCTTTACACAATTTATTAGCAGTAAAATGCAGAGTATCATGTGGGCAAGAAAACAGRCAAAACTGCAATAGAGAAACTTCTGAAAGTTGCAAGTTGCATACACAATGTGAACACATTGTGGCTGCCCTGGATCCTGAAGTATGATGAAGTAAACAAGGAAATACTTTCACATTTAATTGCCTTTTTGAAGGTCTTCAGAGGAAGAGGTTTCCAGTTCTCATGTATTTGATTCTAGGAGATATTTATTTTTCCTAGCCTCCTTTTTTCTTGCCTTTTCAGAACTCAATTTCTCAAAACAGGAGTAGAGCAAGAAATGCCATCAGGAGAAAATGAGAAAGAGATAKTTTTGGAAGAGAAAAAGAGGGTATGTGTAGCCAATATATTTAAAGGATGGTGTTGTCCTAAAGAAACTTGTCTGACAGTTTCCTACTGACCCATGATTTGTATGGGGTCACTCAATGTATATATAAAATAAAGCCTCTCCCATTTTTAGTACTTATTGGCACACAAGGAGAGATGAAATGGATCAAGTACAAACTATTTTAATTCCGTTTTATAGAGTGCCTGCCAGTCAGGACAGGGACAGATTGACTAAGAATTGAGAGGATGCTGCTATGAATTCTTCTGGAGTAGGAAAAGACAATTTGTAAAGCCATCAACCTTTTAAAATTCATGGCAGTACAATCGCTGTTTTTCTGGTTTGCCAGAATGTTTGCAATCAAAATAATTTCTTTATTAAAATACAGTGATGATTCCTTAGGTTGGGTTTTTTTGTGCCTTCAACCCTTACTGAAACCATAACATAGAAATAATACATATAGGAATAATTAAATTGCTTAGTAGTTTTACTTAGCAACTGATTTATTGTCTATTGTATAGAATGATTATATAAGATTGGAAGGGGAGCTCAAGGATCATCTGGTCCAACTTTCCTGGCAAAAGCACAGTGTAGACAAGATGACCCAGCACCCTATTCAGCCAAATTCCTCAGTCATGCTGGGGAATTCATGACTTTCCTGGGGAGATGAATCCAATGGCTTATTGTTCCCATTGTGAAAAACTTTCCTCTAGTGTCTAAACAGAATATCCCTAGGTGCAACTTKTGCCTATTGCCCCTTATCTTTTCCATGCGACTCCTTGTGGAAAGGGAATCTCAATTTTCTTTGTAGCCAGACTTTARATACTGGAACACACTGGTTAGGTCTTCCCTAAGTCTKTTCCCAGCTGGCTGTCTTTCTGGTTCTTCTCTGGACTCTCTCTACCCTATCAACATCTTTTATTTTGAWCTGAGCACAGCATTCTAGGTGTAGCCTGATGAGTGCTGAGTGGAGTGAGATAATGACTCCTCTATCTCTCCTCTCCTATCGATAAAGCCTGGCACCCCACTGGCTTTCTCTGCCACAGCAGGACTGGTCACTGAGCTTGCTGCCCAAGTCCCTTCCCACAGGGCTGCTCCTTAGCTGGGTAGAGCCCAGCTCCTGCTGCATTCATGGATTATGTTTTCCCAGGTGCAAAAGCTTAGACTTGTCTGCTTAACTCCATAAGATTCCTGTTACCCCACTCTTCCAGCCTGTACAGATCTTCTGGAGTTCTGAGGGCAGTTTTGGGCACCACAATTTAGAAAAGACATTGAGCTATTAGAGAGTTCCTGAAGGAGGACAATGAAGATAGTACAGGGCCTTGAGGGGAAGCTGTGCAGGGAGTGGCTGAGGAGACTCGGTCTGTTCAGCCTGGGGGAGACTGAGGGGAGACCTCAGTGCAGTTCTGCAGCTTCCTCATGAGGGGAAGAGGAGGGGCAGGCACTGATATCTTCTCTCTGGTGAGCAGTGACAGGACTGAATGAATGGCCACAAGTTGTATCATGGGAGGTTTAGCTTGGATACCAGGGAAAGATTATTCACCCTGAGGGTGGTTGGGCACTAGAACAAGCTCCCGAGGGYGGTGGTCACAGCACCAGGCTGACAGTGGTCAAGAAGCATTTAGACAATGCTGTCAGGCACATGGTGTGACTCTTGGAGTATCCTGAGCAGGGCTAGGAGTTGGACTTGACAATCTGATGGGCCCCTTCCAAGTTGCAGTGATATGTGGGAATAATGTTCTCTTCCTGTTAAATTGGGCAGTCAATTGAAGTAACTAATKATTTGGTTTGTATTTTGGAAATAGTTCATACTGACTAAAAGTCTGGAATGGCAGGGCCACCAGCTGTGGCACCCTTCATTGTCAAATTGTGGGAAGAGAATTGCCAGCACAGTAGTACAAAACAATTGAAAAATCATGTCCATTTAGCTGGGACAAATTTGATAGAGGTTGATAGAATGGCTTAACAGAGATGCAGACTTGGAGCGTGTTATTGCAAAAAGTGCACAGAGGAAAAAGAACTGATGGAAAAAAAATATGCAATACTTTATGCCCTGCCCCCAAAGATGAACAATTCTCTCCAACTGGTGTTTTGGGTAACCACAACTGAGCCAGGAGCATAGAATCATCTTGATGAGAAATCACAGACCATCAGATTTACTGGAGTTAAAAAAAAAAGAAACCTTAGTACAATTTACAGGTATAATTAAGGCTCTGTAGAGAGTTTCAACTGCATAGCATGACTGGTTTCAACTATATAAAAAAATCTTGACTTAAATTTAAACTGGGGACATTTCAAGATGTAATTGTTTGACAGTTTGATAGTTAAATACACTATTCTGCTAACTTATTAACTTGAATTTATTTGTGTATGTGAAGACTAAGTGAAATATAGATACTACCAGTACATCAGTCTAGCAAAATTGTGTT
Source organism: Malurus melanocephalus (assembly GCF_030028575.1). NCBI lineage: Eukaryota > Metazoa > Chordata > Aves > Passeriformes > Maluridae > Malurus > Malurus melanocephalus. The sequence continues at coordinate 344,181 of NW_026623316.1, read as the reverse complement.
TGTTTGCTTGTACATGATAAGTAATTTATTATTATATACATGTTATTTTGATGGGAAAATAAGTTATAAATAGTTRTTGCATCAATGAGTATGATGCAAGCATAAAGGGGAATTCATGTGGGTGTAGTTACTCATTCACTTATCATTTGGCTTTTATGCCAAGGCTAACATCCTTTCTTTCTTGAACACTTCTAGACATATAATGGCTGCAAGTTATTTAAACCCAAATTCCCCCCTCAAMTCATGTAACACTCTGTACCTTGAAAAACACAGCACTTCCTACCTTTGTGCTGGGCACCAGGGTTAGTTAGCCCTGACCCAAAAGAAGGCTATTYCACCGAGTTCAGTCACCCACCAAGTTATTACCACCACATAGCGCAGTATTTTGTAGCAGTGTACTTTCATAGACTCAGCTAGACTCACCACATATTGTCTGCCTTCTTCTGGACTACATTTAAGATATTGATTCTCACCTGTTGTCTTGTATTGGTTTAGCTAGTCTTCAGCTCTGTTTAAAATCGCTTCATATTTATGGTTTCTTAAACATATTTAAAACACCTTTTAACAGAAGAGTATTTGCAGTCTTCAATCTTCAGTGGACTTTCGGATCTCAGATAAATAAATTGTATCACTTAGAAGTGAGCCTGGAGTACAAAATTTTGTTAAGAAAGGTTTTAAAAGTGTGCTGAAAATCTCTGCCTAACTATTAATTTGATACTATTTGAAAAATCAAATTGGTTGATCTTAGGCACACATGTGGCCCTGGAGCTATGAGGATCTATCGAAAATCAGTCCTGAACACTGGATGAGTCCAGGAAGGCTGGGTGTGCTTTAGAAAGGAATTGTTAAACAGTGAGGAGGAGGCTGTCCCAATGTGTAGAATGACAAGTTGTCAGGGGAAAAAGACCAGCCTGGTTAAACAGAGGAGCTGAGCTAGTACTTTGAGAAAAAAAGTGAATCTATCATGTCTGGAAGCGGGGTCAGGTACCTTGGGAGAGCTATAAGGATGTCCTGAGGTCCAGGTAACCTGTTGTGCCTCCTGGAAGGAGGTTGTGGTGAGGTGGGGATCAGCCTCTTCTACTAAGCCTGCAGTGAGAGGACCAGGGGAAATGGCCTCAAACTGAGACAGGGGAGATTCAGATCCRATATCAGCAAAAATCTTCCTCTGCTGTGGTCAGGCGTTGGAATAGGYTGTCCAGGGAAGCATTGGAGTCACCATCCCTGGAGGTGTTTAAGAGGGATCTGGATCTGCTGCTGGGTGTTCTCCTGGTCAAACATGAAAATTTACTAAAGGAAAGACAAAGCAATACATACCTTTTTAACCATTTTCATACATTAGGTCTCCTCAAGAATCATGTGGTTTGTCACGGATTTGGATGGTTCTGAAGTATGTAGGCACGTAACACATAATCTACATGTAACGACTGCTAGAATATCTCTTTATTTTCAATTCAAACTACAAGACTCTCTCACCTTCAACTTGAAGACCCTGATGTGCCTTAGATACCCACTCCCTCCATGAGGCACAGGATATAACCTCTTTTATACTGGCTGTGGATCTACCTAGAACCATGTGGGATATGATGTCTTGTGCCTAGTGCACTAATAGTCACTGCATGTATTTAGCCATACAACAACCAAAAGTTCTAAACCCTTTCAGTGTTACCACGTTATATAAAAGCCAGATTCCAGGATGTGGGCATTTCCACTAAAACCTACCAGAATGTCTGTTAAATCTGGCAGACAGATTATTTTAGGAGCACTATGAAGTTATTTTAGAGAAATTCTTTAGTCTAAACAGTCAGTTTAAAGTCTCATCCCATCAGAAGTTAAAGACTTCTTTCTCCTGGGAGGTCTTGAAACCACCAACATACCTCCTGGATAATCTGGGATCTGAATGGAATTATCTTCAAATGTAGATTAATAAATAACACAGCTAAAGGAAAAGAGAAGTTTCATGAATGTCCCAATATTCTGGCTTTCACAACAACACTGCATTTCCATGTTTGTGAGGGTCTACGATTTTGTGAGATCAAAAACATTGCTTAAATAATTGTAGATCTTCATGCAAATTTTCTAACAGAGCAAGTAATCAAGGATTTGATAAATTGAAAATGCTGATTTTGCATTATGAAACACAGGGTCTTGCCTTTCAAAGGAGGAAAAGCTGGGATGATTTGCTGCTATGTCTCAGTTTCACCCCTAGGTTAGTGCAGTTGTGAAGCTGCCCTTGAAGACACCTGGCTTTCTCGCTGTCACACTTCCATGGCTGGGAGAGTCTGCCCTCAGGTGTGGGCCTTCAAAGTCTCTCTACTGCCTCAACATTTCACAGGAACAGAGGACAGCAGGTCAGAGAATAACTTTCTAAGTTAAATGCACTGATTGTATAYATGTGCATTGTATGCATACACACACTTGTAACATACACATAGATACAAAAAGAAAATGTATAAATAAGATAGCATTGTGTCTTACACATTACTCAAAAGTAGTAAGTTCACAARGCAATTATTTGCTGGTGAAAAAAACACAAACTTTTTAGTGTAAACTTCACAATGGTCATAATTTTGAGTACTAAAACAATTTCTCCTTATTCCCCTTTGCACCAGTCATGACTTTCAATCTCTGATGTTCCTCTGAAAACATCAGTATTATCCTCTGTGAAATGAAAGGTCCTATCCTAAGGAAGAACYTCATCAAATTAAAACATAGGAAACTTAATATGAAAAATTATCTACTGCAGGCTTTGTGAAACACTTGAACAGGCCCAGAAAGCATGTGAGATCTTCATCCCTGCAGACACCCAGAACCTGCCTAGGACTGGAGCAAGCTGCTGAAACTGGGCCTCATGTGTTACATGAAGAAACATATACTTCCGTCCTACCTGTAATAATCTATTATCTCACAAGAGCTTCCTTTTGTTGCAGTATTTAAGACAGGATGTTACCAAAAGCTTTGAAAAAAAGGCAAATTCAAGCATTGCCTGCATGGCCCTGAGTAGGTGTTGCAGACAAGTGCTGAGCAGCACAGGGARCATGGAGCTCACAGGTGAGATCCAGCAGAGCTTCTCAGCTTTGTCCCCACGGGCACACCGATGAGAGGAGCCGCTTCTGCTGCCTGRCAAAACATGTTCACAAGTGACACCTTTGACTGGGAAAGGCAAAGAGTCTGTCCAAGGAGTGCTTAATGTTCTCAGGAAACCCATTTAGGTTATGTTGAACCTGAAAAATTACCAGAAGAAACCAGGAGAGGGCAATGAGCACACAGAATATTGCTGGTGGCTGGAAAGGCCCAAGTTACAGAATGGTATACCATTTTCTTCTTTTTTATCAAGGGGTAAATATTTATTTGCACCATCAGTGGCTCTGAWGGAGCTGCAGTTCTGAGGTTGAATATTGCTGCACACAATAGGTCTAAGGGTCTCTCAAAACAAAACAAAGGTTTCCTCATGCATCTTGCTAAAATAAAAAACGGTTCAGAATTGCTGCTGAGAGTTTCCTCCTGTGCTAAATGGAAGAATGTGTTTAACTGGAAAAATTCCCAGAATTAATGCCACAGAAATTTGCATTAGAACATAACAAAAAAAAAAAAAAAAAAAAAAAAACCACCCCAACAATCAGCATTTAGAAGTGGAAAACCCATTGAAAAAGATCTGTTCTAAGAAATTGCTTTCACAAGTCCTCACATGACTCTTGAGTTGCTTCTTTCCCAGCACATATTCTTTTTAAGAAGCCTATTTATTTCATGTTAGTCCCTTTCAGATGTTAACTTCTGTTGAACTCTGAAAAATCTATGTGTTCATTAACAAAAGGAGGACAGCATTTGTTTGGTTTTCCCAGAAAAAAACTGGTGCTCTATGTGTTGCTGTTAAGTYCACTGCAGACATAAACAACAATAAATTGTCCTGCTGGATTGAGGCATATAATTTTCTTAACTTTCTTTAACAGGAAACTCCCTTTAAGAAGACAGGGTAACTGTTAACTTCAAAGATGCTGTAATAAAAAAAAAAAAAAAAAAAAAAAAAAAAAAAAAAAAAAAAAAAAAAAAAAAAAAAAAAAAAAAAAAAAAAAAAAAAAAAAAAAAGATGTTTCTTCAGCAGAAACAAAAATAACCCTCTCCAAAAGCAAATGAATAAGGTACATCATTATTCTCAGGTATAAACAAGTGCAGGAGTTTAAACTGGAGGTGTTTTTATAGCTGAAGTGGAATATGTTCCACCAAAAARAAAATTCTTCAGAAGCTCGAGTCCTGATTTTTTATTTTTCAACCTTAGTAATTTAGGTGGCATGTGTTGGAGTCTGTTTTTGTCCTAAAGGTATTGGTTTAATATTTTATAACATAATATTTAAAGTCCCAAGGAATTCAGAATACTTTCAGTATCCACGGGAGCAAACAAACACATATTGCCTGCATACCTAATAGTCTGGTGGTTTACTGCAGTGAGAAACTGCCCACCACATTTTATGGTTTAACCTCAGTGCTTAGTTTTTTATGAGTTCAAATGAGTTGAGTTCATGTTTCTCAAGGATATTGCTTTCTTACACTTAACCTACAGTTTCCTCACTGTTGGAACATCCTGACACAATGCATTTTAAATACCTGTATAGTTTATAAAAACATTATTTCATGGGATGTGAATAACAACATGACCATTTTTTGGTCACAGAAAATGACTGAAATAAATCATATATTCTTCAAGAGAACAAACTTTATTGTTTATGAGAGCATTACTTTTACAATTGGAACGCTGCCACAAGTGAGCAAAATAAAAATGAAGGCAAATTTGTCTCAATGATACTTTAAAACCTAGAGATAAGAGATGCTCTCCAGATGCCATACTCACCAATGATTGAGAAGGACAGGAAGGAATGTACCAGTAATCTCTATTTTTATTTGCAGGCTTCCTGGGAGAAGTGTTTTTCAGTAAGGATTACAGTCTTGGGTGCACAGGACTCAGTGGGACTGCACAGGCAGGACAGGACTGCCTGGGTCACACTAACTGCAGTGGCAATCTGTCCCTTGTTTCTGGTGTTTGCTGTCTTTTGACCCAGAGGAGGAACCTGGCCAGTTTCTTCTGCTATGGGAGATAGCTCGCCTGACATTTTTTATGCCTGGGCAAAAGCTGCAAATCATGATGTAAGACTGAGTATGTGGAGTTCTGTGGTCCTCTGGTACAAGGCTTTTTCTGAGAAGTCCCTCCACCAAGAATGCCTTTTGACTACAATGTGGGTCCTAAATGCAGTTTTATAAAGTCCATCTATGATTGTGTGTTCTGAATACAAGTTTTGAATGGCTAATGAATTTGAATTTTTTCAAGTGATGCAGTACTCATTCTGATCCCAGTATTCAGCAAGGCAGAAGTCATATAACAAAAGAGAAGATTTAGAAATTTTTCCTAATTAATGTGTTTGATAACTCCTTGAGAAGACATCAGACTGTGTGCAGGTGCATGGATACAAAAACTGCCCAAAATACTTCTAGGGWGTAAGCAAATCTCATCCTCCCAGCTGACACTAGTGGTTTTCTCAGCCCAGTAGCACTCCATCAGTTGGCAGGAGGGATGCAAAATTAGAGAAATACATTTTCAGCGCACCAGAGGCTGCATCCAAAACTGTTTCTTTACAACAACATGCCTTTCTCAGTTAGAAAACCAGAAAAGGACAGTCACTCCAAAGGCCAGATAATAGCAGAGTTCATTTCAAAAAGTGTTTCAAGTTGCTGCAGTTCTTCAGCACAACTCTGATCCTCGCTCATGAAGGAAGCAGCCAGAAGGGAAAAGTGAGGGATCTTATGAAGATGAGTGAACAAGGACAGTGAACCAAATTTTGCTTTCTTTTTCTTAATTCTCCAGTCAGCACTTTTCAGGCTTAAAACATTTACATTCACACTTATGTTAACAGATGTTTTCTTATGACAGGCACTGTCCTGAATGACTGCTTCGGTGGAGGTGTACAGTTCAAATTATAAACAAGGCATACTTCGGTTTTGTTTTGTAGGGAAGGGAGAAAAACTATTGCATCAGCTAACTTTGGGATGTGGTGTGCTCTCTATCATTTGACCTCTTTAATCCAAGGCTGTCTTTCTAAAAAAGATATCTTAGCTCAGAGACTAATTATGATCTTTATACGGAAATTACTGGGTGAAATTCCATTGCCTGTGTTATGTGGAAGATCAGACTGCACAGGTCCTTCCTGGCTTTAAAACTTTGTGAATCCAAATTCTAACATGTATAATCTTACAGATTTCCCCAGAGGTTTCTGTAAAAGAATATTTTGTTTTCTTTCTGTCCAACACTGCTGATTTACAGTACTTCAACAGAGTTAACATTCTCTTCCTCAGTATTGTGCAAAGACGAGTGAAGGGGAAGATTTCTATAACRTGCTTTTGAATCTTTCATTACATGATGCAAACCAAAGTTGCTTCTTGATATTTTTTTGGTCTTTGGCAAATACTAACCTGCAAGGACAGTGCAGCAATGATGGAAAGACAAGTAGCAGTCTGAGAAATACAGTGCCTTGCCCTTCTTAATTCAGGACTTTTAGATTGTGCTGTGGTTGTACTTTCTATAAATTCAAACTTTAATTAACCAAAGTTTTACAGCAGAACTGTGCTAGTAACCATTTTAATTTTAATGAGAAGCAAAATCCAAAGCCAGGCCTACAATAAATAATTTTGGACACCACAATATAAGAAAGAAATTAAACATTTAGAGAAGGTCCAAAGGAGGGCAGCAAAGGTGGTGAAGGGTGAGGGGAAGCCGTGTGAGGAGGGGCTGAGGGCACTCGGTCTGTTCAGCCTGGGGGAGACTGAGGGGAGACCTCACTGCAGGGACAAGCTCCTGTGAGGGGAAGAGGAAGGGCTGGCACTGATCCTTCTCTGTAGTGACAGTGACAGGACCCGAGGTAATGGACTGAAGTTGMACCAGGGGAGGTTTAGGTTGGATATTCAGGAAAAGGTTCTTCACCCAGAAAGTGGTTGGGCACTGAACAAGCTCCCCAGGGAAGTGGTCACAACACCAGCCTGACAGTGGTCAAAAAGTGTTAGGACAATGCTCTCAGGCACATGGTGTGACTCTTGGGGTGTCCTGAGCGGGGCCAGGAGTTGGACTTGACAATCCTGTTGGGCCCCTTCCAACTCAGCATATTCTGTGATTTTGTGATTCTCTGAAATAAGTGTGGAAAATACAGTACCTGGAGGAATTTTCATTCTCAAAGAGGTCCATCACAGGTCACATAAAAGCATGTTAAATGYTCTAGTCTCAGCTGCAGAATCTCACTCTGGTATAACTCAATTAATTTCCATGGGAGTTGTTCACTAGAACCCAGTATTATCCACAAAACTTTTAAAGGGAATGTATTCCTTTTGTGTCTCTGGGAGAAACAGCTGCCTCTGGAACCAGATATTTAATAAGCTGTATTCTCCTCAAGCAGCATCTTTGCATCTTGCCGATGYTTAATCAGGTTTTGTCTTCCTAGGTGATCTCTTGCTGATATGACTCCTAGAGGTTGCTGTAGCAGTTTCCAAAGTCTCTGCTTTATTCCCCAAGAGGTCCATGACAGTGAGTACAGCAATGCCACCAAAGTCAAGACTTTTCTGTTTCTTATTTATTTCTCGTGACTCTTAGGAAAAACTCTTTCAGGCTTCCCCAAAAATGACTACACTGGGGCAGGTACAGAAAATTCTACTTGAAATAGCAGAAAACCTTGGAGCAGGCACAGCTCCATGCAGCCCTTTCAGACTGTTGTAATGGAAGGTGTAGTCTGTCACACCATGACTGCTGAGACACCCCATTCTGCAGAACAGCTGCACCCCTCCTGAGAATCCTATAACAAAGGATAGAGGTCCCCACATGAATAAAATCTCCTGAAGTTTAGGATTGCTAGTGGATTTTTTTTTGGATGGTCTGCATCCAAGAAAATTGTAGATCCAAGAATTTTGTTTTGTTCAAACTCTGCAGGGAAATTGTACTTGTACCTAGACACAGTGTTTCATAGATAGATACATACAGAAAGTTTTGTTTAACAAGATGAAGTACAGAAAGAAATTACCATGGTAAAGTTAGACCAACAAAAAAAAGGGCTGCAGGTTTAACTGTAGATTTATTGTAGATCCCATGTCACCACACCACTCGTACAAGCACAGCCACCGTGTGAAACCACAGCATTTCTTTTCTTGATACTTTCAGAGCAGTCAGTGTTGCACCAGAGTCCAGGCTGCTGTCTGTGCACTCCCTCAGCCCTCTGCCTTTCCTTTTGTGAGCCCCAACAGCAGATCAGCCCAGTGCCTCACCCGATGCTGTCACACCACCCCAGAAYGACACAGGGAGACAGCACAAGGCAGCTGGAAAAAAGGAGAAGGGGCTTGGATTTCCCAGCTCAAGACAGCAGCCACCTGTCACTACAGCATGCAGGTGTGAATGTACACACTTTCTAAAAGTACCTCTTYAAACAGAAATTTCTGTGTGATGACATGACATCGAATATTGAAATAATTTTGAATGCTTTGAAATGACACACATAGGGCAGTTTAAACCAATTACTGTGCGAGGCTTCAACTCAGATAGAATAGGCCTAATGGAATCAACCTGGCCTACCATGATGGGTTCCGAGCACGCTCTCAAAATGATCTTCAGTTAGTAGCTGCTTGAGTCTGTTCACTGAGAGGAAAAAGAGTTTTTAACATCAACTTTTATTTCAGCTCATTAAAGTCAAACAAGCCCTAAGTATATACTTTTCTTCTACTTTTAGTTGGTAAAGCAAATATTGCAGTCATTGCCCTTATATACCTTCAACATATTTTTATAAACATTCCATTCAATCCAACTGCATGACTTAATATTTTACTTCAAATAATTTCCCCAATCACCAAGAATATCTAAAGCAAAATCTGATAATTACGTGTGGATGAAAATAGGGATTAGATTAGGAATGTGTTTCAAAAAGGATCTACTATAAAGCAGAATAGTAAAAGAGTTCATATTGTTGGTATGTAAGACAAAATATTATGATGAAATTTAGACCAAAGGGAAAACCACCAAGGGTGTTTTATTTGAGTCAGAATTGCTGAGTGTCAACTCTGTTCAATAACACACACAGCTGCATGAGGGTTTTCACATGTTCTAAATGTCGCATTTGTTCAGGGCAGCATTCTGTATTCAAGGCTGCTCTTCGTATTGCCGCAGTGGCCAAAAGTAATAGTCAGACTGAGTGCCCTACTGTGAGCATCACTGAGCTGACACTTAGGACACCATGGTCCCTGCCCTGGAGAGCTTACAATGCACTTGAGAAAGGACATAACAATCAGAAAAAAACAAGGGTAGAAGGAGGAAAGATAACAGAACCAAGATCCTGTGCTTGATAGGATAGAATCTGACAACAAACAATTTCACAATAGGTTCAGTGTTCTCTTCATCTTGTAAGAAAGGTAAATAAATAAAGTCAGTTTTTTCCCAAGACTTATTCAATTAGACACTACTTTTTGCAATCTTCCTAAAACAGTTTAATTAGTTATGCCTAGACAAGGAAATGCTCAGAAGCCAAGAAATGCTCACCAGTCCAGACCATCACGTTAGGCAAACTGGCATATCTCTACTGTTGAATGCACGCTGGTTTGTTTCAGGATTATTTGTTTTCACAGAATCATAGAATGGTTTAGATAAGAGAGGACCTTCAAAGATCATCTTGTTCCAACTAATATGGCCAGGAACACCTTCCACTAGACCATTTTGCTCCAAGCCCATCCAAATTGGTATTGAACCCTTCTGGTGATGGGGCATCCACGGCTTCTCTGGGCAACCTCTTTCCATGTCCACAATCAGCATTGTAAAAAAAGTCTTCCTTGTATCTAACCTCAATCTCCCTGCTTTCAGTTTAAAAATTACCCTGCTTTTTCTGTCACTACAGGCTTCAGTAAAAAGTGTCCATCCATCTTTATTGCAAGCCACTTCCATAAATTAAAAAGCTGCTGGATGGTCTCCCTGGAGCCTTCTGTTCTCCAGGCTGAACAACCCAAACTCTCTTAGCCGATCTTCATAAGCAAGCCCTCCAGCTCTCTGATCATTTTTGTGGCCCTCCTCTGGACCTTCTTCAACAGGTTCATGTCTTTCTTGTGCTGAGGACCCTGGAGCTCTCCAGGTGCAGTCTCAGAGAACAGAATAGAGGAGTAGAATTGTCCAGGATCCAGCTGGCTTTCTGGGCTGGAAATACACATTGCACCCTTTCTCTCCAGAAAAGAAAACTGCACCACTCAGAAAACTTTCTGAGGGTGCATTCAATCATACTGTCTGYGTCATTAATAGAGAAATTGAGCACTGCTGATCTAAATATAGAGCCTTGAGGGACACCCCTTGTTACTGATCATARTGTGGACACTGAGCTGTTGATGGCAACTCTTTGGATTTTGCCCTTGGTGAAGCCGTGTTGGCTGCCTTTAATTAACTCCCTGTCATCCATATACCTTGACATAGCATCCAGGAGAATACACCAGATATGTTTACATAATCCACACAGAAAACCTTTTTCAGAGTTTAGACACAAAACTTTCTGAACATGGCTGTCTGTTGAGCAAAATAGAACCAATATGTGTTAATAATGTCAAATATTGATAATATTGCCACACTAGGAACCAAGACTGAGTTGCTGATGTGAGGTATTTGTTAGAAACATCCAGCCCCCGATCAGATATTTCCCTTTTGACATCAGATATMGAAAAGTACTGCTGTAGATATCCAGGATGGGGAGGTGCCTAAACAATGCTGCTCTTCTACGGGAGCTGGGCCAATATGACTCCCAAGTTGGAATCTGCTCTCTTATCATAAGACCTTTATCAGGTCTCTGTGTCCAGCTAGAAGCAGATCTCACTGTGGTGAAGTTGGACCATACAACTGTTTCTATTCTACACTCATTTCTTTCTGAATACAGACTGCAAACTGAATTTATTAAGTCCTTGATACCTCTAAACATTCTCTCTAATGCAAAAGTGCAAGAGGACTTTCTTGTTGCTTACTGTGTAAATATGCCTCAGTGAACACAAAGCAGCAGGCAATTAAAATCCTAGATATAGGGATACAGGAGTTCCTCTCCCAGTTCTTGATTTACCATCATTGGCATCTGCTTTTCATGCATTTGCATTTGCATTTGCATTGTGAAGGGCAATATTGATTGCTGTTCTAATTGAGCCTTGCCACTGCAATACCAAATATTTTTCTAATGTCAGTTATGAAAATTCACCTTGGGACTTCTAATAGTTTTYCTCCAGCATTTTTCCATGAGACTTTGAAGTTCCACAAGGAAAAATTACCTGTCTCTGTGATGGCCATGCAAAGTTAGGGAAGTTTATGAAGAAAAACATGCTTTGAAAAAAACCCAGGTCCAGGTATGTAGGAAAGTTTCAGATGAGATGCGTAGTAAAATCATGTTCCAAAATTTCTKCTGACCTGTTCTGCTCTTACATTGTGATGGACAGTGTTCCTCTTTATGAATGATTTACAAGGACTTATCCCGTGCTGATGATKGAAGGAAAATGACAGATTTGGAAAGTTTTCCATTTCTCTCCCTTCATACATGATGTTCATAATCTCAAAACAGCCTGATGTATATCTCAATTTAAAACTAATTGTTTTCTCAAGCCTTCCTCAGCTTGTACTCACTAGAAGGGTTTTCTTGCTTTTGTGCAAATTGTGCAGAAGGGAAGATTCATTTTGGAGCACTGCCACAACAAAGACGTGTCTGTGTATAGAATTGTTCAGTTTGTGCTTTTCACAGTAACCACTCCTCAGTTTTCAAGAGCTTCAATAAAATTAGGTATTTGTGTCTGAGATGGTGAGCAGCTCTTTAGCAAGTGCTCAGCTTATGAAGACAACACAGGACCCAACTCCCTAAGCAATAAAGCACTGTTTACACATGTACTGCCCCAACATAATCTGAATTTTGTTAACCTTGCTGAATGAAGCTAACTGGTACCTATCACAGGTGTTAATGCACAGATAATGGGCTCTTTACTTTGAATGTCTTGGATTTCTGCCCCTTTGTGCAGGCCATCAGACAACTTGCTGAAATCAAAACAAACATACCTGGTTGTATTCCTAAGTCTTGCATTCCACTACAATRGATACTACACAGAAAATTATTAGGGAAGCTTTCATCACAATGATGATATCTAAGAAAAGAAAAAGCTTTGGTTGATTTTCAAATCTCTGCCTGAATTTTCACTAGCTGCATATTTATGTATTTATCTCACACTTTTAGAAATCTCACTTTTATAGAAACCTTGGAAGACAAACAGAAAACAAATAGAAAAGTTAGAAAAAGTATACAGAGATGAAACACACCATAAAGTGTGAAAGTGAAAGGCTTCTTATTTGATTTTCAGTATGCTCTTTTAAAATCTTTTCAAGAAAGAAACCATATAACTGCATCCTGTGAAATCACTCATGCTCAGCTTTAGCAGCATCAATTCTCTAGGCTTAAAAAACACTGCTATTAAAACCTCATTGAAAACCTCTGATTTGACAAAAAAATCCAGTGATATCAGAAGGCTTTGTCTTCAGCCCACACCATGCAAGGAAAGAGCAACATCTGTCTGAGGTCCAGTTGCTGCTTTTCCTGATCATGTTGTCAGATCCTGAAGAGACAGACACRTGTGATTAATTTACCTCATTTGGTGCAGGTATGAGCAATGCAGCAGTTCTACTCATGGTTTATAAAACAAAGCAACCAAAATCTAATACTGTAATGCTGATAGATAAACCCRAAATGCTCAGTAATGGACAGGTGGCATTTTGGCTGTTAATTTTGAATTGAGGACAATACCTGCTAATAAAATTCTAATAATTTTCTTTTTTTTCCAACGAATTGGCAAGCTCATTGAATCAACAAAAATCTATATGTTCCTTTATAAATTCAGAGCAGAAAAAGGAGTCTGAAAGTTTACTTTTGCATTTTACTTWTGGTAGTGGAAAGTTGCCTGATTAAAGACTTCAAAATCAGACATACAATGGGTAGCTAAATTTAACAAGAAGATTAACCATTGTAAAAATAAATTCTTACTGTCTCCTCAAAAGACTACTGATGTCAGGGAAAGTCTACAACCCTTGTCTCTAATTAAGTCAGTTTGTTAAAAAAAAAAAATCTTGTTACAGACCTGAATCTGAACRGACTTAGTGTTCTTAGTTTCTAGTAAAGTTCACATACAGCAAAGAATACCTTTTCATCTTAATTCCAATTATTAAGGGGAATTCATTATAATTCGGAAATTTATAATCCAATGGACTGAGAAGTTGACTTCCTAAATAAATACTTTTGGACCTTCTCTAAAATATGCTTCAGAAAAATCCACAGTGTTCTGGTGTGCAACAAAATKACATCATTTTTAATATTTGAATGCAAAAAAAGTCAAGTTATARAAAGTATAAGTAATTATCTCTACAAAGTAAGATTAATTTGAATAATCTACTTGTAACTCAGTATTTATGCAAACAGAAGAATCAGAGTAAGTTCTTTGTCTATTCAAGCACAAAATCAGATGAGTACACTGACTTTTTCTCAGGTAGAAAAAGCTGAAACCACCCACAAMCAGTACTTTTCATGATTTTTCTTGTAGTGACTCCTCAGCAAACAACCCTTCAGTCCCAAATGAAAAAAATATCAGTTTATAAATACACTTCACACATATTAAGCTAGTCTAGTTTCCTGTTAATATTTTTAAGATTATTTATATTTCTTGTTTCATGTGTGTGACTCTAGGTAAGCATACCCATTTTTGACTAAACAACACAAATTATCTATCCCTAAAAAGAGAATACTTTAAAAATACTATTAAAAGTAACAAATAATGTGGTTGATGTAAACTGAYGTTTAAAATTGCTTCCCCTTTTCTACACTACCATTTTTTTCATACACCTACCAAACAGTAAGATTAAAATGTATGTCTTAGGACAAGTTTTAAGGCATGTTAAATTCAAATAGCTTTGGTTCTCTTTAATATTTTTCCGTTTTCAAGATTTTCAACTGAGTTAAGAGTTTAGTAGTGTACACATTAGGTTAACTTCAAATTCTACTCATGCCTCTGTTTGTAACATCTAAATGAGACTGCAACAATCTACCAATTACATTTAAATTTCAATATAAGTTACCATCTGTTATCAGGCTTTAAGATATTACTGCAATTACTTACTGACATCTGCTTTAATTATTGTCAGTTTTTAGWGAAGGAAGATTTTATTTATGTCAGTTGATATAGACTGTATTTATTTCTGTAGGTGGTAGAAACCAAAATCCCCCGTGTAACAAGTACCCAGGGACACCAGTCATTCCAGAAAAAAAAGAAAGAAAAAAGAGGTATGCAATTGTTTCAGTGACTAAATTAACTGTGATCAGTGTCAGAACTGGACTTTACAAAGAAGCTGTATCAGTCATATGAGAAAGTTTAGCACCAGAGTGCTTGACAGTTTTTAGGGTAGTTTTAAAGTAATCACAGTACCTGACTTGCTTACAAATGTTTTTAAAGCATTGCAGAATTTTTCCGCTCCACACCTCAGGTCACAGAGCTTTCTGATGGTCTCTTCAGACCCATGATGTAAAAACCTGGTGGGATCAGRCAACCTGGGAGGTGAGGACAGTATTTAAATGGACTGGGCACCTAATGCTAAGTGAAGGGCATGACTCTCTAGGAATGCTAATAGTGCTTTTCAGGCATTACGAACCCTAAATTAATTAGCAAATTACACTTGTGCTATGGAAAAAATGGCAAACAATGTGAATGACTGATAGATGGGTGAGAATACCAGCCTCAAATATGCTTTCTCCAGTTTCATGAAAAATAGTCACTTAATCTGGCAGAACTAAAATGGCTGGAATCCCACTCTGTGGAAACATTGTCTAATATCACACATTGGGCAACAACCTGCTGTTTGCAACATTAGTAAGATTTAGAAGAAGATTAAAAAGACAGAATCCTCATTCCTTCAGTGTTGCATTTTCCCCTATCTTCAACCTTTCCATTTTACTCAGCCTTAGTCACTGATTGTTCCAGGCAAACCCTTAAATGGAGAATAATATTTTCAAAGCCACAATGAGAGAGATCACAGGGGATGAACAGCCCGCAAATACGATGAATAAGAGAACCCTAACCCAGTCACCTCTGCAGCAGGCTGCCCACTCTAGCACTAACTGGAGCATGATGCACAACCTGCCTGTGGAAAGACAAGAGTTGCAGTTCTGGGAGGGGGGTTCAGTCCATCAGAAGCCCCCCACCAGCCTGGTGGGGTCACAGCAATGGTAACAAACACCCATTTGGCTATTGGACATGGTCTCAAGTAAGAAGACTTTGCTGTCTTTGGAGCACCCCTGCCCTGTGTTCCTCAGTGCTCTCCAGACTGATTTTTTTTTTTTTTTATGGTTAGAGCAGAGCCAGCAAGCCTGGAGTGTCCAGTGGCTGGTGCCAGCACCTGACAGAGCCAATGACACCCCCAGCCTTGGAGTGACCTTTGGTATACAGAGTGGCACGATGGGTTTCAGGGTGGTGAAAGTACTATRAAGATGAGCACTACCATTATTATTTCTACAGCAGTGTAAATCAGCATTCACCATCCATCACAGCCACAATGCAGAACCACATTTTGCTGGTATTCAGTTATTAACTGTGCACCATTTAAAGTACTATGTGATTAAATAAATTACAACACAGCAAATGACAGGAGAAGTGTATCAAGACTATCAAAATCCAGTGGACTGTTATCGTGACCTGGGGAAGCTGGCAGCAGCCTGAAGGTGCCTTGAATCTACCTGAGTAAGGTAAAAAMTTCCAGTCCAGGTTGATCACCATTGACAGGATTCACTTAAATAGCCTCACCACCAAATTTCTGGTGAAGGAGAACTATTGTGTATTCTCCTCAATTCCTTTACAAGGATTCATAAGCAAACAGCCCTTGGAAAAATACACCCAAAAGAAGTTTTGGCTGAAATCCATGAACCTTAATTCATTTGCSTTACTGGGTGATTGTACTTATCAAAACACAGCCTTGATGAACTCTTGTAAAAGCAGGAAGGAAGGGAGAGGCTTTCAAGGCTGCAGCCTGCTCCTCTTCCCCAGCCCGGTTTTGGGGAGACACTACCCGAACTTGGTTTATTTGTTCTGGTGATGGGGCTAAGCCTCTCCCATGTGAAATTTCACTTTTCAATGAAAACTTACTCCGGGAGGAGCATCGCCAATATATTTCTCGTGTGACTCATATGCAGAAAACTCAAAAGTCAATAGTCAAGAGTTTATTTGATGGAGGTTTTCTCCTAATTAAGAGGTCATTAAGGGGATCCGACTGTTACTCAGCGCTGAGACGAAGGTCACCAGCAGCTGCTCCAGCCCGGGAGATGTGCCGGCCAGCACATTTTCCAGAAACATGTTTCCTCTCTCGCCAGCGGCCCCTTCCCCCTCCCCGCCACCCCGTTTCTAGTCTCTCCAGCGCTGATGAGCTAATAGCATTTTTCCTTTGCATACTTTGGCGCTGCCCCACGGCATACTCTGGCAGCCTACGTGTGTCTGAGCGCGCCCGCCCGCCGCAGGCTCGGCACAGCTCGGCGCGGCTCGGGGCGCGGGGGGAGGCAGGGAAGGAGGCAGGGAAGGGAGGGAGGATGGGGAGCCCCCGCCGCCGCGCCGGCCCGAGCCGCCCCGTTCCCGTTCCCCCCGAGCCGCCCCGTTCCCGTTCCTCCCGAGCCGCCCCTTTCCCCCCGAGCCGCCCCTTTCCCGTCCCCATTCCCCCAAAGCCGTCCCGTTCCCGTTCCCCCGAGCCGCCCCCGCGCAGGGCGGGCGGGGGGCGGCCGTGGGGGGAACTGTCAGGGCCGCACGTTTCCAGCCGCATTACGTGAACAAATGGCGGGGGTGCAGCCAGCCCAGCCAGCGGGGCTTGTGTAACTTTGCGAGCGTGCCAGCAAGTTTAAAGTCCCTGGTCTCTCCTCCTCCTCCTCCTTCCCTCGCTCCAGACACCAGCGCGGGCCGGAGGACGATGAGAGGCTGATTGTTTGCTCCGGCTCCCATTCGCATCCCCTCGCCTATAAATACCGGGGAGAAGAAAAGCCGCTCTCGCCGCCTCCCCCGGGCCGGGTTTCTTTTCCGACGGCCCGACCTGCCCGATGGCACCTCCCGGGTGCCGCAGCTCCTGAAACCCCGCTGCCCGCCTGACCCTTCCAGAGGCGCAGCCCGCGTCCCCGGCCGCCCGCACCGCCCCCCCGCTCCATCCCGAGCAGAAAAGGCGCCCCTCGCTCTCCGGTCGCTCCCCTCCTCCCCTCCCCGGTTTCGCCCGTATCTCTCGACCCGCCGGCGCCCACGAAAGAGGAGAAGATGCGTTTCGCGCCGCCGGGGCTTCTGCTCRCCCAGCTTCACGCTTGCATCTACTGGAGCTGCCTCTGGCCCGCCGGCTGCCAGCAGCAGCCGCCGCGCCGGGATCCCCCGCCGCCTCCCGCCGCCTGGAGGCAGCGGATCCAGTGGGAGAACAACGGGCAGGTGTACAGCCTGCTGAGCCTGGGCTCCCAGTACCAGCCCCCCCGGCGCAGGCAGGCGGCGGAGGCGGCGGGCAGCCCGATCGTGCTGCTGCGGAACAACGGCACGGTGCTGCCGCGGAGAGCCGCCTCCCGCTCCGCCGCCGCGCAGCCACCGCAGCCGCCGCCGCAGCAGCCCCAGACCGCCGCCGGCAGCCGGGGGGGCTCCGGGGCTCGGCACTGGTTCCAGGCCGGCTACCAGGCTTCCTCCGGGGGTCGCGCCGTCGCCGCTCAGCGGAGCCCAGCGGCAGCCACCCCCGCCGCCCGGAGCGCCTCCTCGGGGGCGCAGCGACCCAGCGCCCCGGCCAGCCCCTCCGGCGGCACCGGCACCGACGGCAACGGGAGCAGCACCGGGACCGGCAGCCTGCCGCCCCTGAGCAGCTTCAGGCCCGGCCGGGAGGATGTCATGGTAGGAGATGACCCCTACAACCCCTACAAGTACACGGACGATAACCCCTACTACAACTACTACGACACCTACGAGAGGCCCCGCCAGGGCAGCAGGTACAGACCCGGCTACGGCACCGGCTACTTCCAGTACGGTAAGAGCCCTCCTTTCCGCCCGTCCCGTCCCTCCCCTGCGGGCGCCCCMGGCCCCGCCGCACGATCCGCTCGCTCCGCGCACTCCGGTCCCCGCGGGATGCGCTGCGGGCGTCGCCGGCTCTGCGTGTCCCTGGCTCGGGGCAAAACCTGACCGGGAAGGCTCTCCCCCGGCTCTCGGGGGGCGGGCAGCTCGGTCCCCGCGTCTGGGAGAGGGGTGAACTGCCGATAAGCCCACGGGGAGATCCGGGCTTGGTGCTTGCGATGGGTTTTTGGGAGAAGCCCGAAGAGCCTGAGTAAATGCGAATTCGGGGTTAACGGAGAGGGGGGGGTCCGTAGCAAAACGACGGCTCCCAACGACTGGGATGGTAGCCAAATATTTGCAAACGTGTCCTGGGTTGATCTTGCTGTTATGTGGTTGGTTTGATGAACTGCAGGTCTCCCTGACTTAGTCCCGGATCCCTATTACATCCAGGCGTCCACATATGTCCAGAGGATGTCCATGTATAACTTGAGATGTGCTGCMGAGGAGAACTGCTTGGCAAGGTAGGCATTGCCCCAAGCTTTTGCCCGTTCACTGTGCTCCTGGGTCCACCTGCGAACACAGTGAAGGGTGGAGAAGGGCGAGGCTGGAGGGCTCCAGGAAACAGCTCACCGTGACCTTCTTCCAAGTTTGTGGCAGATGGTGCAGTGTGCATATCAGAAAGCAATGCTGCCATATCAGAGACACAAACCACAGATCTCCTGAAGAACCTACATGTTGTGAAAAGTTGTATTACACATTTCTGTTGTCAGGCTCACTTGAACATTCCTGAATTTTGTGAAATGGAGGCACCTAGAAAACCACTTCAATCTGTTGGTTTTCATCTCCCTCCTCTGCTCCCACAAGATCATATGCTATTTCATTAAAAAACCCAAAAAACAACAAAAACAACAACCCAAATAACAAAAGCCCTATTCTTAACCAGTACAATTTCCTATTAAGATTATAATAAGCTAATTGTTTCTGAGCCTATGCCTTGTAATGTCTCTTAAAACTAAAATTCCTCTGAAAAGTGTTTCAGAGTCTCTTAAGGGGTTGAAATAACAGCTTTGTTATGAATTTAGGTCTTGTCCAGTTGGCAAAGAGGGATTTTTCCTGTTTTGTTTGGAAAGAAATCAACATGGCTGTTTTTAACCATTTTAACTTGTTTGATACCTTATCATGCAAAACAGATTTATTTATTTACCAGCATCATTAATTTTTGCAGACTGTTTCYAGGGTCATGCTTGCTCTTCACTTGCAGAAAAAAGAAAGCATGGAATAAGAAGCAGTATTTRTTATGACACCTACACAGGGAAGACTCATTGAAATGATCTTGCTGGCCATTAGTTGATTAACATATTCCAGTATTTAACAGACTGTAGATAATGCCTGTATAGAATAGGAAAACACAGCCTGATTCATACATATATATATTAATTTTTTTTAACAACAGCATCAAACATCTGTTGTATGAACTTACATACATAGGGAATTATTTTCATCAACAGCAACTCATAAATTTGGGGGTTTTGGTACCAGAGTAATTTTACAGCTAAGCAGTGGTCTTTTTCATAGACAGAGTCAGTCAGTGGTCAAACTTCCGTTCGTAAAATTAAAACCAGATCTGACTCTTACTCAGGTCTTGGTCTGATACCAGGCATTTCCACGCCATATGGAATTCCTGTGTGAATCTCCAGTGCATGAGGCTGATGGGGCCTGCAAAGATCTCTGATATCAGTTACTTCTGAGACAATAAAAAGTATTTTTGAAAGTATTTCTTGCATATACTTACAGATWTTTTTCTTTGTTTTCATTGTTTTGCATCACTGCAGTTCAGCCTATCGAGCAGATGTCAGAGACTATGACAACCGGGTGCTCCTGAGATTCCCCCAAAGAGTGAAAAATCAAGGCACATCAGATTTTCTGCCCAGCAGACCCCGTTACTCGTGGGAGTGGCACAGCTGTCACCAGTGAGTGAAGTGCTCAGTATCATCTCTTCCAATTATGCTTTTCCCTAAAAAATTGTCAATTTTTTAGTGAAAGTGTAAGGGGACATTTTTTAAAACTAAAGCAAAGCAGAGAGAAGCTATGGGGAAACTTCAGACTTTTACTGTCTGATTAATTTTCTGTAGTGGTAATAACTCTTTATATAGACACATGAAACCATGATGGATACAAAGCTTAGCCATGTGTGAAACTCTTAAATATAAACACAGATCTGAAATGAGATTTGACAGTAGCACTTTCTCCTTTTATTTTACATATAGTCCACTTACATTTAAGTGTAATCAGCAAATAGAAGTCCCAACCATGTTAAAAYACATAGAAACCCTAAAATGTGCATTTACTGGCATATTCCCAATAATAATACATCATTTAAAACAGTGACCCATACCTCTTGACCTGAATTTCATGAGTTAGTTCTTCACAAGGAATGGTCTGATCGATATGGAAAAGGAAAGCTACTGAGTTGACTGATCCCATTATCAGCAATATTCTTATCATATGATGGTATTTTGATATAGCAACATTGCTCCAGAAATAGTATCATTATTGGAAACACAAAGGAAATGTAGTAGAACACTGAAAATGTTTTGGGAACAGGTAACACTGCAAACTTGTATCTTTTCAAAAAACTCATATGCAAGGGTTTGCAGATTTGTTCCAATTCTGCTACCTCTCAGCAGGAGCAGTTGTAAAACACCAGGACTAATTAATCAGAGTACTTAGTTCTGCCTTACATAAAATACAGCTCTTCTTTTACACATACATAAATGATAATATTATTATTTTTTTAAAACTGTAAGCAATGTGGGCTTGATGTGAAGGCCTCCTGGCCAATGGCATACTTTTCTCTAGGTTCAGAGGCTTTAGGCATTGAATGAAAAATCAGTATCCTTAGAACAAATTCTTTCAAAAAAGTCTCATACTTTCAGTTTATAAATCTTGCAAGGATCAAAAAGCTAAAACTAAATCAAACTTATCAACAAAGCCTCCACATATGCTTTAACACCCATCCCTGAAAAAAACCTTCACCAATCRCAAAAATCCCCCAACCCTCATGCTCACAAAGTTGATACATGGATGAARTGGGTAGAGAGCAGCTGAAATCTTCCATTTGTAGAAAAACAGTTTCTGACTCTGCCACGACAGCCCAGCTATCACTGTCCAGATGCAAAGTGTCTCTGATGTTGATTCAGTTCTTGGACAGAAAATRTATTGCCTACAAAAAAATGCATCTCTCGTGATCATTTCCATAACAGTGAAACAAACTCATTTGGAAATGAACTCTATCTGCCAATTACTTTGGCTATGCATCAGACCTCGATGTTAGTCATCATCATCTGTGGGCCAGTCTTAGTGCTCTTGATGTGCCTGCTTGCGAGGTTCCTGTGCTGCTTTGTTTTACCAATACATTTGAATTCTGTTTAATTAGAATTCTGTTAGTTTAGCAACTCCAGAGTAAGAGCTAGAACTCATTTTGTGTGAGAGCAAGAAAAATGCACCACTTTGCCTAAATCAAAAGCATRTACACTTTTGAATTAGGGACAGCATTAGGGGCAGACTGCAAAAACAGTTGACACTGAATGAAATCTTCATTGCCAGTACACAGAAGCTGATTTCTTTATGCAGATTTTGTCTTCACCAATGATAAGAATATGTTACATTAACTGAGGGCCATGGAAATGTGAACCCAAATTGTTAGGGTTTTGCTAGCAAGTAGCAAACTTCCATGGAATTTATAGTATGTAAGGTAAGCATTCCTAGCAAAACTCTGGCTGAAGGCACTTATAAAATGTTGAACTCAAATATGAACTACTTAATACTTGCTATTGTTATTGGGAAAAAGTGGAAACAGGAAATTTTGGAAAAACAGTGCTGCTATGGAATCTTTCCCATAACAAATGAAAACCTATTATTTATTTATAGAAGATTACATGTAGTACTTGAAAATTARAGTAATGAAAAGAATTGAGTGGTCAGTAGCAGGAAAGTATAGTAACCCACATGTTTTGGGCAATAAATAAAATTTTGCCAGATTTAACAGGATGTAGGTCAACTTGGAATATGTTAAAATGTTATTGATAAGATCTGATCCATCTCTAATAACGTACCTATGTTTTAACAGACATTATCACAGCATGGATGAATTCAGCCACTATGACTTGTTGGATGCAAGCTCACATAGAAAAGTTGCTGAAGGACACAAAGCAAGTTTCTGCCTTGAAGACACTTCCTGTGACTATGGATATTACAGGCGGTATGCATGCACAGCACATACACAGGTAGGAGTTGGTTTGGGGACAACCAAGTGTCTTTCCCTCCTTTAGTTTATATTTTGATAACTTTTCAATCACTCAATGTCCTCAATTAGCTGACGTCCTATTTGCTTCTGGAAATCCCTGTTGTAGAGACCGTGATACTGACCTGGAGAATGATAATTCACTGATAACGGCGCGTTTCTTGTTGAAGTCTCACTAGGGCGGGACTACTGGAAATTGAACTGTATTAAAACACATTGTTTTAATACAGTTCAGTTGTGGCTGTAGGGCTGGTCAGGCTTGCTGAGGGGCACTCAAGACAGCCCATAAAGAAGCTGTTCCCTGTGTTCACTCCCCAAAACTGCTCCCTGACATCCTTGAGAGTTCATAGCTGGTATTTTCTCCCTTGGGAGGCAGAGGCTGTAGGGTGCAGCATTCCATYAACACCTGCAGCTGCTGGCACTGACACAGCAAACTCAGAGCGTTGTTCTGTGCCTGTGTAGCAGGAGGCTGTTAAAGAGAGTGGCAGCTGTGTGGACACTGCGATGGGCYACCTACAAACACAGGTGTCAGGGCTTATTCGGGGAACATGGAAAATGGAACATACCATGATGATATCCATGGAAGACTCTTATCTTAAATATTGCATCACCATCTCTCAGAACTGCTAAACGAAAGCTTAAAAAATCCAAACCAGCCAACCGCAGCAGAACAAGGATGATCAGCAGTGTAGTATGGCTAAGAGATTTCATGGGCTATTCCATTTCGAAAACCAGAAATAATACCAAAACTTGAGTGGTTGTGGATTGAAAGAAGAAATTTTTGATATTTACTGACTACTGTTGATATTCCTGACAATGTGAGAACTTAACACCTATCAGGCAACAGCTTTAAAACAGAGAGGATTGCTCTTTGGACACATGAATGAAGTACTAAATTCCTTGCCCTTGGATGTTGCAGAGATCAAAATTATCTCCATGGGCCCMAAAAAAATTTAGACAAAGTAACAGAGATTATTAAACACAAAAATCTGATGGTACCCCATGTCTTAAATGCAGTTAAATGCCTGGTGGAAGGAATTTTCCTGGCATTACATATMCCATTGCTCATGTACGTTTCTCATCAAGAATCTGCTACTGACCACTTACAGAGACATGATGCTGAGCTTTGCTGGATCTGTTGTTTCACTCAGTGTGGCCATTCTTACACATAATCTTGTATCCCTTATTCTGCATCTTTTAGTCTGGAAGGTAGTTATTCTATCACAGARAAACGACAGCTATGTTTCACCGGCTGACGTGCCCACATTTGAATTTTAACTATAATGAATGATCTGCAATACATAAGGGCTTTGAAGWGGTTTTATAAATATCTTTTCTCCTTCTGTAGACTATGACATCTAACAAAGAAAGATACATATTTTGCAGCTGGAGTATTTGTGTCACTAGAATCCTGGCTGTGTCAGCATTTCCACTGGAAGCCCATATTTCAGGGGTTTGTAATTGRACTGTAAAACTTTCCTCCGGCCTCAGACTTGGCACATACATGCGAGAGTCTGAGCTGATCACCGGCTGGGTCAAGAGGGAATTCCAGCAGGACTTCGGGTTTTTGCACTCTGTGTGTTGCCAGAACAGATCAGCTCTGCCAGGAGCAATCTGTATTGGCCACAGTTAATGACACCAGATTTGAACCATGATACATTCATGTCTGGGGGTTCTTGCTGGTGTTCCTAACAACAAAGAACTTTTCAGAAAGATGCATCTAGAATAAAGGCTACATTTTCACTTGCCTCAGATTCTTGTGTCACTATTTGCCTGAAGAGACACCATTTCCATGCAAAGCTCAGTGTGAAAACAATCCTTGACTCTACTATGCAAAGATGGCACCTGGGCAGGGTCCACCCATAGCAAAAGGTTGCATCATTCCTAAGGTAGAGAGATGTTCCAACRTGGTGATCAAGCCTGTGTGTACTCAAGGATCTCAGAAGTTATTCACTCACTCAACACTTACAGATACTTACCTCCAGTTTTTGGTCAATCTTTGTTTTGTTCTGATCTTATTTAAAAAAAAAAGGAAATAATACCATCAACAGCTTTCACACAGAAGGAGATCTGTAACAAGTGATTATAAAAATATACAGATATCTCAGAAATKAACAACTGTTAATATTATAGGTGATTCTTATCCAGTAATAGAGTGCAGTCTATAAAAGTGGTACTTAGGTGTTCTAGTTTAGACACACAAATAAAATGCCAACTAAAAATAAAACTCTTTTCTTCAGTTAATATTCTAAGTGAACTGTGATGGTTAAGTGAACTTTAGTCTGAGTGTCCCTAATGTCTAGAATGTTACTGTTTCTAAAGATTAACTTYTTTTGCATCCATCTTAACTTCATTCTTAAGGGTCTGAGCCCTGGGTGCTATGACACTTACAACGCTGACATAGATTGCCAGTGGATTGATATTACTGATGTACAGCCTGGAAATTACATTCTGAAGGTAAGTGTATTGGGAATGGGGAGGTTTGGAGGGTTTTCTTTGGGTGTTGGTTTTTTGCTTTTTTTTTGCTTTCTAAAGAACCAAATAGTTTAAATACATCCTTTTGCATGTAAGTTACCTCTGAAACCTGGAAGTAGACAGCACTGTGCTTTCTGCCCTCCAGGTGAGTGTAAACCCCAGCTACCTGGTGCCTGAATCCGATTACTCCAACAACATTGTTCGCTGCGACATCCGCTACACGGGCCACCACGCCTATGCCTCTGGCTGTACAATTTCACCGTAAGTACCTCCCTGGGGTTTTTTTTTTGTCACCGTGACCCCACTACGAGTATTTAGTTCCACGGGTTTTGGGAATTTTAGAATTTGTGGGAATTTTTCTCAGAGAATTGTGGCACTGGAATGTGTAACACTTTCAAAACTGCTGCTTCTCTGTGGTCTGCTAGATAATGAACTTTGGTTCATACTTCTTTGCATTTGCACTAGAACCTTTCTAGGATACTTCAGCACCCTTTAATACTATCTACACAGAACCGAGCAGCCACAGTGCTCTTAAGACATTCTGCAAAATCCCACACATGTGTGTTATTTTGCAGCTTCTGCTGTTCCTTACACAGCAGCTGCCCTCCCTGAAGCAGTTCTTTCACACACACTCCACTTACAGTTTAGCTCTTCAAGAGTTTAAACAAGGCCAAACAATGCCTCTTTTACATTTTTCCCCCCAAAAGGTACATTCATTCATTTAATAAATGTCCTCACAGTAGATCTACTGTACCTTAGTATCTGTGAAACACAAGCACAGAAAACAGTCTTCTGTAACACAGAGCAGAAGACAAAGCAGTTCTCAGAAAACTGTGTTGCTTATACAATATTTTTCAAGAGACTGCATTTGGATTGCATTAGGAGTGTATTAACATTGTATGAGCTTCATATGAAATAAATTCCAGACCAGTGAATGAAAAATAAAATAGATGACCAGTGCAGTCTTCTGTAACAGTGTGAGTGAAACAAATAAACTGAATTATGTGACTTGCTTAATTAGCCTTTAAAGTACTCATTCCTCACTTTGTATCAGGAAATCAATAAATGAGGCAAACTTATGTTTCATTCTTTTAATTTCTAGTCTCCCCATCTTACCTCTGGAATTTTTACTCAGTACATAGAATTAAAGAATAGTTAAGTTTGGAAAAGATCTTTAGATCACAAGGTCCAGACACTCTTGGATCACCATCATGCTCACCATTAAATCCTGTTCCCAAGTGCCATATTCACACAGCTTTTGAACACTKCCAGGGATGGTGACCCCATCACTTCCCTGGATATTCTGCTGTAATGCTTTATGATCCATTACATGAAAAAGATTCYCCTGATGTCCCACCTAAACCACCCCTGGTGCAACTTGAGGCCATTTCCTCTCATTCTGTCTCACTGATTATGTGGGAGAAGAGATCGACCCCCACCTCACCACAGCCTCCTCTCAGTGTTGTAGAGAGCGATGGGATGGCYCCCCAGCCTCCTCCTCTCCAGGTTAACACCCTATATATACATATACATTCACATCATATTTTCTATCTCTCTGTTTCATGTACACATATTCATGCAGGGCTAGGAAAAAAATTGTCTGCAATTGTTCACTGACCTGTGCATTCCAGCTGATAAGGGGGTATTCAGCAGATGTTCTTTCTGTGCATGCTAGCTCATCTGCATAAAATTATTTCTCTTCTTTCAACAGATACTGAGAAAGATGCAAGAAGTGGATGAGATGGTGCCAAATRTTGTGAACTGAAATATCATTATACAACTTCACTAGGATGCAAACACTATAGAAACAAAACTACAGAACATACACAGATACACCCACATACCTTGTGACTTTGAAGCACTTCAGCTGCTTCTCARTCAAAACTTAACTGGATTTTAAGAACTTAAATTGGCATTACTTGTACTGCTATTGAAATATGTAAAACTGGTGGTTCATGCAGAGATACTTTAAATTCTGAAAATCTAACTCATTCATAAAAACATGGGACCATTTCTTAGCTCCTTCAGATTTGGAGTTTACATGATAATAGAKTGCAGTGGGAATATTAGTGGTGAATGAGTTGAATATATTTAAAAAGGTAGAAAAAATTGTATGCAAAATGAATTAAAATAAAATGCAAGAGAAAGTACTAATGTCAGCTATCTCAGAAAATACCATAATGAAAAACWGATTAAGAGTAATGATACAGTACCATTAAAAATTCTTGCTAGGACAAATTAATATGAAAGAGAGAAGTATGTTCAGTTTTCAAGGAATATTAACATATAGCAGAGAAATACGTATATATTATATATATCAGTTATACCCCTGCAAGAAAAGTTATGTTTACACTTTTAATACATTAGAAGTTTTTCCATTTTCTTAAGCAAAAAAACCAGATGGGGTTTTGAAATACAACTTTCATCTGAGAAAATTAATTAAAACACTTACCCGCCTTTATATGTTCAAGAAATTTTTCAAGGTGGGGTTTTAAAAGACTTCTGCAAACTTAATGTGGATAAAAAATTCCTGTCAAGAAATGGGCTCTCAGAGTTGAGGAAGAGTCCCTGATGTAGTCATCTGTGAAAAACATCCATCTTAAACAGGTTGGATCAAAATAAACAAAATAGTACAGGCAATTAACTCAGGTGGCACCACAAAGAGAAGTAGGTCAGAATCTCTTAAAAAATCTTTTTAGTGTGAAGAAAACCTACTACCTGCTTCCCCCTTAAGTACTGTAGTTGACTTTAAAATTTATATCTCAGTATTCAATATAACAAAGTTGAAAATATACAATATAGAGAGGAAGAGCAAAATTTAACAAAGAGTGAATTTAACATCAWGCTTTAGGCTGTTCAGGAACGAAATGCATCATTGTTAAGGGGAAAAACTTCCATCCCAAATTAATGTTTTTGCTGAACTGCTTAAATGGTGCTGGGTATACTACTCCTCCCATCCCCAAATATTTTGCTTTTGCAGTGCACCCTGCTGTAAGATACAGTAGCTGTGATTTTTGTTTTAAACTGTGAAATGACATATCACAAGGGGATCTGGCATTTTTTTTTTAAGATTTCTGATCATGTAAGATGAAGAATCTACGTTCGGAACAATGCGACCTAGAAATATTGATTGGTATTCATTAAATTTCATCAGCAGTTCAAAACACCTAATGAAATGTGGGAAGCTCAATATATTAAAAAAAATTAAAATGTGCTACTCAATATAGTTAAACATGAAAAATCTGAGGAGTATGGAGAGGTTTTATTATCACTGTTGAGAATACTTYAGGCAATATTTGGAAATATTTTATGAATTAGAACCCTATGTATTTAATTTGGAAGTTTGCTGGATTACCAYATCCTTCAAGGATCAAGTGTTCTTTAGTATGTTTATTTTTAGTTTATTTCCACCTTAATAATAACTTGGTTACAAATTTGCRCAACTAGAACTTAAAAAGAACCTGAGAACCAGCAACCTGGTGATTACTACCCACCAGTGGGAGAGGGTGCAGAATAATATAATTTATACCTGCAGGTCCCTTTCTGTTTGCTGCGAGATCCATTTTAGCAATCAGTAACCAGTATGGGCAATGAACAGAAGCAAAATTTGGAAACTAGATTTACTAGAAAGCCATTTGCTACATATATCTGCAAAAGTGAGGGCCTGTTTGAAGTCTAGGCTTCTGAAATCTCAGCCCAAAGAGTTTTTAAGTTTAAGAGGCGTTAAAGGATGCAAGCGCATTCACCTTTCTGTAGACTGAAGTCAAAATTGGGGTCAAAGTCCTGAGAGCAGCTTGGGCAATGGACACAAAAGCTACTGAATGGAAGCTAGGCTGTGGGCACGGGCTGCTTCCTGGGAAGAGGTGGTGTGCTCGTACCTCATTGTGCCTGATGCTGAATGTGGGATAGGAGAGCACTAACTGGACACAGAGCAGCAGCAGCAAGGGGGTACCCCTCGCTCATGACACTCGCCTGCTCACACGTCTGTGCCCAAACTACTTGCAGAAGTCAGCAAGGAGCCAGAGGGCCTTGAGCATCTGTGTAGGTGGAACAAGTGGGAATGGCCTCGTTTGGAAAGGTGTTGAACGCTGTAACTTTGAATATTGGGGATATTGGAGCTACAAAAATGTAGCTTTTTTTTTCCGTAGMAAAATATTGTATTTGTTTTGAAATGTGTGTTAAGCAACATGACATTGATGTAAAATAGCACAAAAATTGCCTAAGACATGAACAGTCTATTCAGAAAAATAAGGGATTTTAGGATTAAAAAAAAATGAAGGAATGTGACTTTAACCCTGTCTAACTATAGTAAATCAAAATGCAGTAGAAGAGTTTATTATATAGCATGTGTAGAAGTAGTTCTAAATAGGGGAGCGCCAACCATAATTTTCAGTATCTTGGCTCTGCAGATTCGACACCTTACTTTTTGCATATATATTTTTGCGGAATATATTTTTGGGATTATGTGCATTTTTGTTCAAAAACATTCTTTGAAACCGTTTTGGTAAAAACTTTTATTTTTACAGCAAATTATATTTGGATTCCATTTTATCAGACACTGGGCTTATTCCCATTATCTTTAAAAGGCACATTGACATTGATCTCAGATTTAAATTTTGTGGTATTTCTACTTTGAATTTGCTGTCTTGCAGTCTCATATTTCTGAAAAGCCAGATGGCAAAAATGTGGGTGTAACAATTAGCTCCCACATTTCAAATCTTTTAAGTAAGAATTGCACATAAGGAACATATTGTATGTCAGGCTCATTAGAGGGTTTGTTACGTATTTTTTTTAATCCTGAAATACAATTGATATTTGCATATTTCTAGGCAAAAGCGTAACAAAAATGACAGACTGGTCACCAATGGAACCAAAATATTGTGTAGATGATGTTTCTGTGTTAGTAAAAGTCTACTCATTTTTCTCTGCTCCAGAATGAGTGCACATATCAAATGTATTTTCCTATTGTCATTCATGCATTGTTTGCAGTGTGCTCATTCAAAACCAGCAGGGTGGTTTTCATAAATGAGACATTGAAAGGTGGTTTATCCTGTGTCTCACATTTATGCCAAAAAGGCATTTTCATTTTCTCCAAATCCTAAAAGGTGCTGTAAGATTTTAACTTGAATTAAAACCAAAGAGTATGTAATTGGGAGGTTTTTATTATGCAACTAAATGCTACAGATACAGTGAAATGCCACTTATTTTTGCAACTTTCTTGAAGATTTTTCATTATTTCCTTCACTTTTCTTCAAAAAGTCTTAATTTCAGTAACTTTGCATCTTTCTCTGAAGAGCTCTAATTTATAATATTCAGGCACTAGCTTTGTATTCTTCATTGCACTTTCATATTCTTGTTACATGCCCGTATTATGGTTGCAAGTTTATGTGAAAATGACTTGAATAAAATGTTTCAAGCGTTCTACTTGTTGAAGTATTACACTTACTGCACAGGCCAGACCCATCTCTCACTGAGAAGGCTTTAGTTAAGGCTGTTAGGTCTATATGAAAATGAGGAAGATTCTGTCACGCTGACATGGTCTCAGAAAAAAATCTCACAAGACAGTAAGAGCAAGAAAGAAAAAACCTCAAGGCATGATAAATTACCCCTCATTTTACACAAAGGATTAACATGTAAAGGCTTAACAAGACAAGGCATATGGTTTCCCAGGGCGCGTGATTTCCCTACCATATCTATCCCAGTAAAACAGGAATTTAAAAAGCACTTTTGGAATTTCGGCTCCAAAAGCTGTGCTTGACAGGAAAAACATTTGAGCGGTACATGGCAGAAAGTCTATGTACTCTATAAATTGACTAACAAATTAAGTATGCAGTTACTCCAAACACAATTTATCCTGTTATTTACATTCTCTGAGTACAAGCCAGTGTTCTACTCCCTCTTCAATCTGTAYACTCAACTGATGAAACAGTCTTGAGTTGTGAAACATCTCTTGTCCCTTCACTGAGGGACTAATATGGAAGAGCATGGTTAAAAAGTCTGGTGATTTGTTTAATAAGTTGTCAAACACTTAATTATCAACTAATGGCACTCTTAGTTTGAGCAAATGGAGACAAAACCAATGTAATATCTTTTAAAATTCATAAAATAAAAGTAGAATTATTTCAGTTATAACCCACTTTGTGTAATGTTTCTCTATTTAACAAAATATTTCCTATCCTACTACTTATTAAAAAGTTTCAAACTGAGAATTTCTCCAAGTGCTATTCCCATAGCACAGAACTTGGTGTGGATCAGAATCTGTGCAAATACAAAAATGCAGTAAAAATTGCTTATGATAATTGCAGAAAGTATATTCAAATCTTTGGAAAATAAAGCATCTCATAATTCCCAAGTACCTTCTACTCCCATTCTACTATCTCATTACCGTATCAGATCACATGTCTAGTATGACAAAATGATCTATCACCATCTACATTCACAAAGCAGCTCAACACTAATAAAGTATTGCTATAACTGAATTTTCATTCAAGCCCTGTTTTTTCTTGATCTAATCATTCCATAAAAACTGATTAAATATTTATGCCTCTTTGGAAGTCTTCAAATTTGTCCCACCAATAATATGCCTGTTTGTCATTTTTTWAAAAAATCACATTCAAACTAGTAATGACTGACTAAAAGACACTGAAAAATCTAAGATTGTTTCATTGGTAAGTCTGAAGTGAAAAAAYTGTGCACCTGAAGCAGCCTAGAAGTATCTGACAGTATGTACCTGGCTAAAGACACTGCTTCTCTGGTATGGTACTGAACTGGAAAGTATGGTTCTCAACATTTTCAAAATCTAATCATCACAGGATGAAATAACTTTCCATGTCACTGTAAAAATAAGTCGGTAGTACTTTGTGAGAAGTCTCTGTCCAAACAGTACTACAGATATGAATTAAAATAACATCCAGGCAAGTTCACTGAGTTTATCAGTTCACAAATAAATTGCCCAGTTACACGTAAAAGATATTATCAAGTCTCCACCATCACTACTCGTTTGTATAGTGTATTAAGGCTGTGATCCAGGTGAGTCACTAAGTGCCACCAGAAAGTAGTAGTAACCCACGAAAATATAAAGTAAATGCCAATATCCTAATCTCTTCTCATTCATGTTCAGTGGATGCCATCTCTTCTTTTCTTTAAAGTAGGAGCTCAGAAGTGCTTTTGAAGAAAATAAAAAAGTTTTGATAAGTCAGGCTTCCTTCAGGGAGAATTCTGTGGCCACAAATTACAGTTCGAATAATGCAGTAAGAAACYTGCTCAAATGCCAAGATAAACCAATGTTCCTAGATCTTTCAAGCACATGCAAAAAAGCACTTTAGAACATTGGCTCCYCACAGTCTTGGGTTCTTTCCAAACTATTTGCAGTCTTTATGTTTTTGATCTTTAAAATAGGTATTCATCTGCTAAAAGAAAGGTAAGCTGTCCATGAAAAACTATTATAGCTGATGACATCTACCAAAAGAAATTTCTTTTGCCTTGTATTGGAACCAGAGAAGTCACATAACAAACCCTTGCTTGGTATGGCATTCATACCAAGCAAGGTGTATGGCATTCACCTAGGATTTATTTACTTATTTTATTTTAAAGTATTAGGATTAACATTTGCATCTGGAAATCTTGAAGTTTGTATGAAGTCGGTAAATGCATGGCTTTTTTCTGTGAAATATAATCCTACAAAAYCACAGTAAACATGTTTCTGTGCTTTATTTTGAAGTTTTTGGCCTTAAATACTATTCCATATGGTACAATGAAAATAACAGCAACAAAACTCACTTGGAAATGGAAGGTTGTTCGAATTTCTCAATCTTCTGGGAGGCAACACCATTCAAGACAGTACTACATAGAGTGGCATTTATTCAGAATATAGAAAATAAAGTCTAACCAAGTGGGGCAAAACAWACCTAGATATTAATACAGAATGGACCACCTTAACACAGGATGGGACAATGGGCAGGTATTGTCCCCTCACTCCGTGCAGGAAAGGGAGACAGAAGTGGCCATACCAGCAAGGGAACAACACCCCATTTTAAAAAATAAAGTTGCTCCTGCCAGTTGACTCTAATGCCATCCCAAGTGGAATACACTGTGGTATTACAGAATGATTACATATTTTAGATATTTACAGTAACTCCCCAGTGGTCAGAAGTAGATGAGGTAGGAAGAGACCTCTAAATATAATTTAGTTCAAACCTACTGACCAAGCAGGGCCACCTTGAAACAGCTACCCAGGAATGACTCAGTCAAATTCTAAATGACTCCAAGRGGGACTCCACAATCCTTCCGGGCACCTGTGTTCTGGGGAGACCAGAGCTGCTTCCAGCACTTCAGATGGAGCCTTATCCGTGCTTAGTTCAGGGCAAGGATCACCTACCTTATACTGATGGCAACATTTTCTAATGCAGCTCAGGAGGCTGCTGGCTTTGGCTGAGATAAAAATTGGGTTTTGTAKGACTGTAACATGTAGGAAGGCCATGTACACCTCAAGGGATGACATATTCTGCAAGTTTGCATGGATTTAAGAGCAGACAAATCTGAAGAAAGGAAATCCATRGAGGATTGTTAAAAATCATAAGCTACAATACAAGATATCGTTCATCTGTAAAACAGAAAGTTTGCAGAGATGGTACATAATGTATCATTGTGTGGTCTCTCTATCCTTAAAGCATCCTTTTTTGATCACTTTTGAAGATTCTAGGGTAGCTGAACATTTGGTCTGACATAGGGATTTCCTGAGGCATCTCAAAATGCTACATGAATAGTAAAGTGCAGTCATTTACCAAGTTTATGAATTAATTTGATTGTGAAAGGCAATTGTGTTTAAATAAATGACACAACGATCAATTACAAGTTCAAAATTTGTTTCAATTAAGCAGTAGGAAAGGCACCCAAAGAAATATTCAATGAAGCCCTTTTTCTATATGTATCAATCAAACGAACTCCCTATGTCAGACTGGCACTCAAAAGTCAAATGTGTACGAAGTTTTTTCACATTCTTTCAGAAAGTGCGAGAGACAAGTGTTGAAGAATCCAAAGATTATCTACCAGAACCATGTATTAAAGACACCCTTTCAGTTCTTCAAATTGACAATATAATCAGGGGATAGAGATCACAATTTAAAAGCACAGTATTTTATTATTTCCAGAAATTTCCATATTGTGCTTACAATTGATTGGGTTTTCCCGCTACCTGATAAATTGATGAATTTGTAATTTTCTCTTCAAATTTAAGAATCTTTTATTCTGTCTCAGCTGAGATTTGACAATATAGAACTTATCTTTTGACAASCAAATTCTCATATAAAGTACAGTTTTTCACATACAAAAAACCAAAACACCCCCCCAGCCAAAAAAAACCCCCAACCCTCCAAAGAATCTGTACTATTCCTACAGGGCACAAATTATGTTCCTAAAAACCCTACATTCACATTAGGGTGTATTTCATGAATGCTGGCACTACGTAATGAGACTTATGAATCAACAGYAGATGGTCATTAAATTAATGAACTAACAGCACACAGAATGAATGAATCAATCTTGCTTTTTCTAACATGGTAAATAATAGCAGTTGCAATTGTATAGGTTGCAAAGGATACTGACAGTACCATGAATGTGATCAAACAGCATTTGCAATCCCCTTTTTTTTTAATCCTCCATTTACATATAGTCTAGTCATCAAATTTAATCTTTTTCCCCTGGAATGCTGTAATTTGAGACATTTGCTCTCTGCGTCTCCTGCTTGCTTCCCATGAAGGATGAAGAGGCTGCTCCACACATGCTTTCTTATTGTTGCATTTAATATCCCCTGAAGATTTTGCAAATGGTTTCTTCTTSAGTTTTGTTTCATTTTTAAAAAAACCTGTATGGGTGTAAGACAAAATATTAACTACATCATGAACCTTCATAAAAGTATGCAAACTACTTTGGGATTGTATATATGTCCAAAAATTTCACAAGTCATAGGGAACACAGTCATGTGAGTATTCACAGCAAGATTTCTTCCATCTTGTGGCATCCCAGCAAAATGCCACTTGGTAGACTAAAGATATTTAAGATTTATTATTATTGACTACACTCAAAATTAGTGTAGACAAATATTCGGCACAGTCTAAACTTTTTTCTTTACAATAAATCAATGAGTGTTACACAATATAACTCAAATATGACTGAAATTATATYCTTGATCCAATGAATTCCAAGATAGTACCACACACTATACAAGGAATAAAATATTCCATATTCAGGAACTATCAAAGAAATTACTTGAGATAAGGTACTAGTTACATATAATTATCTAGTACCTTCACCCGTGAACACGTAACTGCTTGACAGAAAATCACTTCCCCGTGTAAACCTTATGTTAAGTATTTCTAATATGAAAAAATAGAAAATAGCAGACAATATCCACAAATTAAAATGAAAGCTCAATGATTTGACCATTTTAACAGCAAATGTTAAAATATGTGCCACAAAATGAAAAAGAAACAAAGTACCCTCCCCATCATGAACAGCCTCCAGAGGCAACAAAATTTAAAAATGGTTTTTCTCTTGTAATTTTATCAGGTTAAGTAAGACATACCTGTTTTTTCGTTTTTGAGAGGCTGATCTTTAGTATTTCTGAAAATAAAAAGAGAAATTAAGATTTTTMAAGAAACTTGTAAGATTACAAACACCTGTGAAAAAAGAATCATCATCACCAAAACATTAATGCAATAACTTTCCAAATATAACATGCAACCCTCTTAAATATTGCTCCACCTGTGTTAAGAAAGAAGTAGAAAGACAAGTATTCAGAAGTGATTGAATCTGGGTGTAAGTTAGTTAGGAATCCTATACATACGTCAGTGCTAATGTTAACATAAAAATAGGTTTTTATCAAGAAAGCTTAAGACTGGTGCATAGTTTCTGTGAAAATGGTCTAAGGTTTAAAGGGCTGAAATCCTCTTTGTTTAGTAAGGGCTACTGAAAATCACAAACATTTCCACTGTGAAGGAGGGAGGGAATGGAGAGCAAAGCATGGGGAAAATGTTTACCTTCTGTTCTGAGATTTTTGAMTGGAGGTAGACAAAGAACTGCAGAACACTGATTCCAGCTTGCTTGCTTTTGCATGTGGCTTTCTTTCTTCCATGATCAAATCTTGTGATGCCCCAGGCACTGTGCTCTTTTCTGTCTTTATTGTGTTTTTCTGAAGACTACCCTTTTCTTTTGTTGAAGAAAMATTATCAATTGCTGCTACTTTTTTCTTTTTTTTCACTTTGCCAATAAAAAAATCATCATTGCTGTCACTCTCAGAATCTGATGACTCATTATAAAACCTCTCTTCAGTACTATCATCAAAGTATTCCTTTTCATTGGGATGCTCTTGATCACTATCATCCATTATTTCTTTTATTGCATTTAATTTGTTCATACTCATATTTTCTTTCCTTTTTTCAAAGTCAAGTTTCTTTCCTGTTTTGTTTTGAGTAACGTCTTGCATGTCTACTGCCTGAAATAAAGATTCTTCTGGAGCATCTGCTCTCTCTATTTCCACAGTTTTCTGCTCAGATTCACTTCCACAGAGTTCTTCAACCACTTTGTCAGTTTCTATTTTCATGCTTGGTTTTGTTTTGAGTTTACATCCTTGCTCATTTTGAGCCAGCTTAGGAGCTTGGTCATCCAAGTTGTTATTGGAATGTTGTGCTGATTTAGGCTGTTCTTCTGACTTACCCTTTTTCACATGAGTGGCATGGTCTGGGTTCTTTCTTGCATCCTTAAAAGCTTTAACAGCAGCTGTACAAGGGGCAGAAAAATATTTGTTGTAGCTACACATGAATTTATGTAAGTTATTTTCGTATAATAAAACATTTTTGGAAGTTATATATTTAGCTTGAGTAAGTATAATTTGAATGTCCTTATCAATCATTTACTGAACACATGGGGCAAAAAATACCTTAGAGTACTGCATAAACAAAAGTGAGGAAAAAACTTTGAAGTTATTATCACAATGAAGTTTCATATACACTATAAAATTTGGGTTGAACCGTAAACCGCTCTTTCAAAAAATAATCTGCACGTGATAATCATGTTCAGTTAGGGCACTTCTTTGTGCATAAACTGCAAACTAATATTACATAGCTCATACATAATTAAATGGTTTCTCTGATATGCTCTATTATCAATGAAGYAACTTTGTGACATTACTACTAGGACTTGACACTTTTTAACATCAATTTTAGATGGAAAATTCCAGTTTCAAGAGAACAAGAGAAAACCTAAATAACCACATAAAATACCCTAAGGATGCTGGGGACAATTTTCAGGGAAGATTAAGAAAGTAATTTGTAAAACCGATTAGTTGCCTTTGAAAATCCAGTTGTAATGATCCTTTTATGTTACTATTTAATTTAGAAATATCCCATTACATCTATTTGATTTTTAGAATTCCCTTTATAAACTTTGTTTGTTCGAAACCCTATATTAAATAAATGTCAGATTGCATACTGCCATATATTTGCCCATTTCAGTAAATATAAATGTTTCAAGTTTGTGGCATATGATTCACTACATCTAGTTAGGCTAATAACAGAAGCTTTCAGTTTTTTTGTGGGGTTTTTACTTTTGTTCATGTCAGAAATATAAGTGAACAAGGTAACGCACCAGTAAGTTAYAGATGTAATAAACAATTCAATAAAATATTTCATACCTTTAAGTTCAACAAATCGGGGCTTCAAGGTGGGATGTGTTGCAAGTCTTGCCATGGCCCGCTCAGCTGCAGTRCAATCTGGCTGCACAAGAAAAATTCAAAGGCATGAAGTCAATRAAACAGTCAACTTACACAGGTCTGTGTCAGTTATGCTACAATGCATACTAATGCGATTCTACAACACAAACTGAACAAGAGGAAAGTGTTTGACATTATAACAACATTTTATTTTTCATGCATTATTGTCATTCTAAATGCAGAAAAATCTGACAGCCTAAACATTGACAGAAATGTAGCAGATGTACAATATACTGTATTTCTCAAGTACAAAACAGGAATAACATGATTTATGTTTTTTAAAGCATACCAGCCACATTGTTCACTGATTTTACATTTACTATTTTGTACAAGAGAAGGAAAATTCATGAACCCCCTGAATAAAGAACATCTTACTGGTAGAAGGCATCTGCTTTGAAGGAATGCAATAGCTTGCAAGAAGTTGGCAAAGTGACACAACAGACATTAAAGGAACACACATAAAATGTGGCTCAAAGGCAAGGTCTAACTTGACCATAAAGACAAATAAATAGTAGAACTCTACAAACTGATTCAAAGAAGAAACATGATCTTCTTGATTTAATATAAGAAAAAAAAAAAAAGAGAAAAGAAGGAATTGCTTCCATTCCTTGTTTTATACACTTGAAATCACAGGTATTACACTTTGTAAAAGCTCTCATTTTCAGGTTCTTATCACTCTGCTTGAACAACAAAATGAAAAGTATCTAAGACTTGTCCAAAGACAGCTTTGTCTTCTGCGTTTTGTGTGCATGGTTGGTTCSCTGTTTGTTTCTTTCTTTCTTTTCTTCTTTTTGAAAGGAGGAAAAGTAGGTGTAACACATTTGTAAAACACAAATTTAGCAGGAAGATTTCTTAAAGCTTACAGTGGAATTCTCTGGGAGAGAGTGGAAAAACCATACCTTTCTCTGCTCCTCMTAGTGGTACTGCAATGGATACAAGTGCAAATTATTTCGATCTGTGATTTGAGCTTTATGCTACAGGAAGWATCATAGCAGAAGCCACCAGAACCAAGAGATGATGATATTCCTAAAGAATCAGACAAATGCCCTATGACCCAGCTTAAGCCGGTTTTGGTGCCATCAACTAAGCAGAACACGCTGCCACTCCTGCCCTGAGCAATCACCACAGCAGATGGAGCTCAAGCCACAGGTGTTACCTGGTAGAGAATAAGGAGTAGAAGTGGTGCTGGTTCTACTCTGGGATTGAGTTAAATTCTCCACAGCAGACAATATGGWGCTGTGTTTCAGATTTGTGAGTAAAACATTTTAGAGTTGGTAACACACCAACGTTTCAGCTACTGCTGAGCAGTGCTTGCAGAGCATCAAGGCCTTCTCTAATTCTCACACTGCCTCCACAACAGGCAAGAAACACTCCTGGTGCAGGTGATCCTCATGGACCCAAAAGATATCGAGTCCCTTCTAAGTCATGCTTAGCAATAAAAGGTTCAGGTGAGGAAAAGGTATGGGGAGGATGTTTGTGGTTATGACCTTTATCTTCCCAAGTAACCATTATGGAATGTGAGGCGCTCCTCTCTGGGATGTAGCTAAACATCTGCCTGTTGATGGCAAGTAGTGAATWAATTTCTTGTTCTCCTTTCTTTGTATCATACAGTTTTGATTCACTCATTGAACTGTCTTTATCTCAAGATAGAAGTTTTTCTGACTTCTGCTCTTGGGATGCTCTCCCCATTCTGTGGGGGTGGGATGAGTGAGCAGCTGCTGGCTAGCATCAAACCACCACAACACAAATGCTACCCAATACATCTGCAATCCATGTTTAAAGCAGCTGATGTGATCCAAGTAAGAATGCTTGGTGGTGAATGCTCCTTATTTGCATTTCCATTTTTCTTCCCACACAACCACACCAACTATAAACAGTTACATTTTCATTCCATCAAGATAGATGGGACACTTCTCACCAACTGCTACTGTAGGAGAGTCACTCTCAGAGATTTGCTCTGAAGGAGACAGAGCAAAAGAAGGTGCTACAAATACAGCAGTCACTACTTCTACATACAGAAACATTTCATTGGTTTGCAAACCATAAATCCTCTTCCTCAACAGTGCAAACCAAATCCCACTCTGTAATTCTTTTGCCATAGTTTTAGAGCTTATATAATATACTCTATTTCCAGCCATATTTCATGTTTGAAGTGTAGAGCATCTGGGAATTCTAGTACTCTCCCCTCAATTTTCTGCTACTATAACATTATTTCCTCAGGTCAGAAAAACTGGAAAAATGTTTTCTCTGAAGACTGTCTACAGAACTATGAACACTGGCCAGAGGGCACAGGTCAAAAGATGGGTCCATTTCCAAGGGCCTCAGACTGGCTTATTTTCAGGCTAGCCTAAGCTCTAAGAACTTGAAATCTGAATTTTGATCCCCATGTGACAGTGCTGCATGATGCCACCAGATTCTTGGGACAGAAAGCTCACATTTCTGAAGATCATATGCTATTTTCTTTGGAGATTTTCCTATAGCTGGAAAATCTATTTCTGAACTTAATTAATATACTTTTTCCCCTCAGCTACTTCCTGTGGGTTTTGAAAGAATATACCATGAAGYTCAGAAAGCAGCAGCAGCTTCTGAGCAACATCTGGTGCCCTTTAATTCAAATATTTAAAGAAAGCTTTTAAGTATATACAGGCCAATCCATATGGAATAACCAGATTTTTTTTACAGCAAAATACTTCACAATGATAGACAGCAGCTAACAAACATACAATATGACATTCACCTCCTMTATCTCATTTTTCTGCTTACAGTTTTTTTGATTTTCTGGTTTTGGGTTTTTTTTGGCACAGCCCATGCTCAATTTATTTTTCCTCAAGAACTTCCAGTATATAAAACCTTACAGAAATATAGACAATAGAGAAAATAAAACTCCAGAAATGTCAACTGACTTTACAAGCAAGAATACCCTTTCCTTTCCTCTTCCCATCCCCTGGATGTTTAATTAGATACTAGATTTGTGTATCTTTATTTTGACATACTCCTGCTACTTGTATTATTTTGCAGTCCATTTTTTTTTTGTGCAAGAATGTACTACTACTTTCTATAGGAACATTCTCCTTCCTTCAGTGTCCAACTGAGGCTCTGCAAAGTGAACTRAACAACAGAACAGTGCACAGCCACACTTTAGTGAGAAATTTTAAGTTACTATGCTGGCTGAGGTTGGGGTAGAGCTAACTTTCTTCACGGTGGCTAATACARGACTGTGTCTTGGATTTGTGCTGAACACAGGGTTGACAGTACAGAGATGTTTTTGTTATTGCTGAGCAGAGYTCACACAGAGCCAAGGCCTTTTCTGCTTTTTGTACTTCCATGCTGATGAGGGAGTTGGGGGTGCACAGGAGGTTGGGAGGAGACACAGCTGGACAGGTGACATCAGCTGGCCAAAGGGACATTCCAGACCATGTGACATCATGGCCAGTACATGAAGTGGGGAGAAGGAGGATGGGGGAGATGGTTGGAGTTACGGTGTTTGTCTTCCCAAGTTACTGTCAYATCTGATGAGGCCTGGCTTTCCTGGAGATGAGTGAACACCTGCCTGCCCATCAGAAGCACTGGATTAATTCCTTGTTTTGTTTTGCTGTTGTGCACAGCATTTGCTTTCTCTAATAAACTGTCTTTATTTCAACCCATGAGTTTTTTGGCCTTTATCCTTCCAATTCTCTCCCTGATCCTGCTGGGGCAGGAGTGAGTGCACAGCTGCTTGGGGCTTGG
Source organism: Malurus melanocephalus (assembly GCF_030028575.1). NCBI lineage: Eukaryota > Metazoa > Chordata > Aves > Passeriformes > Maluridae > Malurus > Malurus melanocephalus. Next base: position 302,818 of record NW_026623316.1, on the reverse strand, counting down.
GGTTGATTGGGGTTAAACCATGACACTTAGACATAGAACCACCTGAAGTCAGTCTACTCAAATATTCTATCTTGGTAAATAATGCATTATTTCTGCAAATAACATTAAAAACATCTATTATCAAACACACATGCAAGCTTGACATAAGACAGGCAAACTTGGCAAAAAGTGGCAATGACTGGGAAGAGAATGGACATTACAAACTTGCTAAGATAAAAGCAGATTCACAATTCAAGTTTTGAAATGTGCTGGAACAGGGGTCAGAAGCATGGAATAGCTCTGAGACCTGGCACCACTGGRAAGAAAGAAGGAGCAGTGTGATGTAAATACACATAGGCTGTGTGGGTAGAACTTGCTTCATACAAAGCAGATAATAAAATGAGAATCAGAAACTGAGTGTCTCACGGTCTCGAGGCAGATAGGATTGCAGGAGCTAAATGGTATGCCTTGGTAGTATGCCTAAAACAGCAGAGCTTCAGGTTGAATTAAAGGGCAGAAACCTGTGATTAATTTGAGAACTGAAATGGAGACTTTTGACCATTGCTTTATTCTAATTGATCCTTCTGTTCCAATAAAACTTTTGTCTGTAGCCTCTCTGCTATAGTTATAATTGGTAAGAGGAAAGAGGTCATATTTCTGTTCTTCAACTCACTTTTGCACAAAACGGAATTGCCTCATTACAGGTCTCATCCGAAACACGACTTCTGTTGGAAGAATATACTACTATAAGGACAATAACTAMAACTGCACCTGATAAGAGTGCTACCAAATTGGTAATGCTTGGTGGCTCTCCATCTGTCATTTGTCAGTTACTTAAAATAATGACATTCAAATGGAGACAGTGAGAAATTCTGACAAGCATGCAGTATGTGGCAAAAACCATGATACAGAAACCAATCTTGGAGAATGTCATACTAGTTTATAAACCATCTAGAAATGCAGTTTAATGTCAAATGTTAACACCACCCTGATTTTAAGAAAAAAAAGGCAAAAAAGAGGCATAAAAAAAAAGTGCAGAGAAAATACTAATTAGAGTAAGCACAAAAAAAAAAAACCCACCCAATTCTGGGCCAGAACAAGATGTCATTGCAATACCCTTTATAGCAGCTTAGGAGAAGAGCTCTCTATTAAAAACAGCAAAAACCAAACAAACTAGRAGACCTGTTAAATCTACACATTCTTTACAAAGCTCTAACTAGTTACAGCTGTCCTTCATAACAGCAGATGTGATTAATGTGAAGGTGGTTGAAGGTGCCAAATCGTCGCTGCCTCCCAAGTCCATACCATGACCTCATATTACTTTGGATCCAGACGCTTAAGAAAAGTTACTTTCTGACTGTGAAATGCAGCTAGTTTTGCCTCTTGCTTTTTGTCTGTAAGACATACAGCATGTGATTTGTGGCCATCAGACATCGTGAGGATTTTGGTATGGGAGACAACAGGTTAACTGGCAGCATTGCTGTCCCTCAGCTCCTGACAGCAAGAGGGTGACTGTTGACTGTGTCTCATGTTAATAATGAGATGACAAATTTATTTATYTGTCATCTGCCAAACTCTGTCAGATTTATAACAATCTATTAATTTTTTTTTCTTTCAAGCTTTAACAGTTCTCAACATAACACCAAAATGATCATAGAGGTGCTATGAAGCAGCAGTTATAAAGGCGTAATAACATGACAGGTGAGAAATTCTGACAGAAATCCATTCTTTATGGAGCTCAMAAAATCATTCAAGTTTCAACAAAATGTTTTAAAATTGAATGATACAGAATTTTAAAAATTAAATTTAAAAAATAATTGATAAAAAATTTCCATTTGAAGCTAAAAATATATCTTAACAGATCTAAGACCTTCGCAAAAAYTCATCAACACAATGTTCTGTGATAGAACTACAGAATTAAAATTGAACAATTTCTTAAAAGACATAAGCCACAAAAGTAAATTTGTTCATTATTCTTTTCAATCCTTGCTATAGTTTATATTAATTTACACTGTTTTCTGTTATCATGGTAATTTAACCATGAAAATATGTGGATATTTACTTTATTTATCTTGAAAGCCATGGTGGGTTGACCTTGGCTGGACACCAGGTGCTCATTGAAGTTGCTTTATCACTCCCCTCCTCAGCAGAAAAAGCAAGAGAAGATACAATAAAAGATTCATGGGTCTCACTAACCAATTACCAAAAYGGGCAAAACAGACTCAGTTTGGGGAAGTATTATTATCACTCATTGCTCATCAAATAAGAATTGGGTTAGGAGAACTAAAAAATAAATCTTAGAACACCTTTACTCCACCCTTCCTTTCTTCCCAAAGTGTATTGGTTTTGCATAGTCCGGTTTTYGGTAGTGGGGGTCCCACAGAGGTGACTTCTGTGAGAAGCTGCGGGAAGCTTTCCACCATGTCCAGAGTCAATCTACGGTGAGTCAGAAGACAGACACGCTGCTGCCAGCACTGGGCCAGTTAGAAATGAGAGTAACCTCTCTGTARTAACACACTTAAGAAAAAATCAAAACAAAGAAAGGGTGCAGATTTAATTCCAGACAGAGAAGAGAAGGTGARAACATGTGAGGGAACAACATGGAGTCACCAATGGAGAAGGAGGGGGAGGAGGTGCTGCAGGCACTGGAGCCGAGATTCCTCAGTGAAGCAGCTGTGCCCCTGCAGCCCATGGAGGTCCACAGGGACATCCCACAGCCCGTGGAGGAGGTGCCCTTGTCRGAGTGGGTGAGTGCCTGCAGGAGGTTGTGGTCCAGTGGGAGACCTGGTGGAGACAGGCGCCCTTGCTCCCAGGCTGGAGCAGCCTGTCCTTGGARGAATGCACCTCGTGGATTAGTGAGGTGCAGCTGTTTTGGGAGGACTGWTTGCCCACAGGTCTCATGTTGCAGGAGTTTTGAGGCGACTGCTGCTCGTGAGATGGACCCACGTCGGAGGCTCGCAGGGAACTGTCTCCCATGAGAGGGACCCSATGGCCTCAAAGGGCAACACCTTCCCTCCCTGCACAGAGGAAGAAAACCTCAGGTGATGAATTGACCAAAACCCCCAYGCCCTGTCGCCCTGCACTGCTGGTGGGAAGGAGGGAAGGGTTGAGGGAAAAAGGTGTTCTTTAAGGGCTTATTTTTACTTCTCACTGTCCTCCTCTAATTTTGTTAGTARTAAGCTCTGTATCTCTAAGTTGATCCAGTTTTGCCCTTGGATTGCTTTCTCYCACTCCTTATCTCAACGCATGAACCTTTTGAAAAATTTTGTCTCCTGTGTCCAGCTGTGGCAGGGGAGAGTGAGTGAGCAGCTTTTGTGGGTGCCTGGCATTTGGCCACTGTCAAACCACGACACCYAGTTCAACTTGCCATTTTCTCAGCCTCCTCCATGCCAGTGGCACTGGGAGACAGGGAATGAGGCCTGTGGGTCAGTTCATCATAGTTTTTCTCAGGCACTCCCTCCTCAGCTCCAGTGCCTGAAACACCTCCTCCCCTCCTTCTTCAGGGTTCTTTCTCCCACATATCCTCACTCCTCTCTTCCCTGGCTACAACTGCTTCTGTGCATTCTCCCCATCTCTGGGATAACTCTGTTATCCCRGAGTGCTGCCACTATCACTGACAGGCTCAGCCTTGGCCAGTGGTGGGGCATTGGTTCCATTAGACACAGAGTAAGCTTCTAGGAGCTTTTCACAGATGTCCCTATTCCCGAAACCTTGACCAAAATCTTGCCATGCAAACCCAATATAATGAAGAACATTATGAAACTGAAGACCCACAACAACATGGATAATCTGTACAGTCTTTTTGATCATATGTAGAACTGCATACAGGAGAAGGCAGAAGTCTGGAAAACAGAGATGAGCTTGCATTGCTGGCAGCAGCACCGACTGAACTAATTCCTGACTACCACAGACTTTTGAACCCAGTATCAGAGAACATGAGATTCTTCTAAAYACTATCAGGTACTTACACTGCTCTAATTTTATTTGAATGTCTAGATCAAAGTTATCCTATTCTCAATAGATTTGTTCATTTTGATTCATGTTCATTTCCACATTAAGTTTGCCTTGTCTTGTATTTTGGCGGGTCTTCTATCAAAAGGAAGTCTGATGTATAAATGCGTTTCTATCATTCCTCCTCTTTTAAAATAAGAGTTCCAAAATAGATCATAGATTCAAAAGTAGATTTCCAGGTATTCTTTACTACATTCATGATAAAAAATACCAGCTACTGAAGCATTTTAAGAARTTTAAAGGCTCCTTAAAAACTCTGTATTAGATGACCATATAAAATATAACAGAATCAATATTGAGTTTCTCTGGACTAATCTATCATAATTAAGTTAGCCAGCCAAATAAGTGTGAAGTAAATACTTATTTTATAGATCTGGAAATGGCCAAAGAAAAATGGAGTGTTTCATCCCAAGCTACCAGAGTGATCTACAGCAGAGCCTGGCATAAACCGCGTACCTGTCCAAGTACAAATYATGTACTTAATCTTCTACAGTTTTTTCCTTCTCTTTATGCAAAAACCTCCTGATTCCTATGATTGTTTGAATAGAAAAAAGTCAGGATTAAAGTAGGGTTTTGGATCCATAAAGTATGGATTCTTAATAATTTCYTGATGCAGAACAGAGTCAGCTCAAGGTGTAAGTGGAAACAACAAGATTGTGGGAAAATTCAAATGCTTCTAACTCATCCTCACTCTTTCCAAGGCTAGMAAAGCTATGTGTCTACAATCCTCTCAATCTGGAATGCCACACAAACAATGCACACATTAAAAAAAGGAAACAAACAATTTCTTAAGGTCAGGAAAGAGGACAGAAAGCAAGCACTGTAACAACTCCTCCCCCATTTGTGTTGGTATAATTCACGCTAACACTGAAACCACTGCTGGCATTTAAGAAAACCTAGGGGCATGTTGAACATTACTCTATGCTACAGACAAATGTGGAAAAATCCTGAGTGGAAAACAGTTGTAACAGAAGTGCTCCCTATGTTAGAGTCTAAAAAAACATTTTAAGAAATATCAGTAATTCTAYATCCAGGACAATTGAACAAGGTAAAATACATGGCAGGTCTGACTAACACAAATGTAAAATCAAACACACAAAATACAGCAGTATAAAGGCTACATGGTTTTGGTTTGTTTTACACAGCTTTCTGCAAAATATATGGATTTCATATATTTYGACATTTGAACAGGCGAGGCATAGTTTCACTGTAAAATATATGCATCTTGCCAAACTGAATAAACAGTTCTGGGGACAGCATAGTAAAATACATGCCACTAAAAAAACAAAAAACAAACCTCACACAAGAAAACCAAGCAAATCTTCCAATCCAAAAAAGGCAACAGACAATAGTATTGAGAAATTAAGGTGGAAAGCAAAGTAAGATGAAACAGAAACCCCAAAACAAAAGATGTAATTCAGGGGAAATAGAAACAAAATATCTCTCGAACAAGGAGCAGTAGCTGTGAGAAAGTTCTTTATCACAAAATTCATGTCCTCTTAAGAGAAAATAATGACATTTAGAGGAAACATCATATACAAACTAATTTGACCCAGCTATATATCAGACCTGAAACAACTGACTTATACAAAAAAAAAAAAAAAGAAGTTGAGAGATTATTTCTTCTAACTGACCATCTAGAATTAGGATCTGAAAACCTAAAAAGAGGCAGTTGTTTATTAACTCTGAATAGGGAATTAAGCAGGATAATATAAAAATGAAGTTCAAAAGCAGCATTTTTTGGGGAAAAAAAGAGATTATTTTATACTTATTTGTTATAGAAAGGAGAGTAGAAACAGAAAGGAGATCAAAAACACTCAGGCAGTGCTGTAAACCAAACAGTAAACAGAATTTTCAGACTTCACTTTAACCTTAATGCATCTGAGCTCCCATGATTTAGCTGTGCACCATTGTGCACAGCTGTGTACAAAGATTGAGCAGCGCTTATGGTACCAACTACATTGGTATGATGAGCTCTGTATTATTAAAACTAGTATAACGGGACAAAATGTCCAAAATATCCTGCCTTGGATGAACCAAAGGAGTCTCAGAACTGAGATATCCACCACTYTCCATATGAGGTCGACATGCTGAAAAAACTCTGCACCCAGCTATCAGGGATGTAATCGTGAGACATCCTTACAATATTYCAAACTCAAACTATAACTTGTCAAATGCAGACTCATACTGCACCCTAAGCACAATATGAAATTAAATCTATAGCAGAGAAAGTAGATGTCATTGAGTTCTTCAAATTCAAAACAGATGCAATGCTTCAAAATTAGCTATCATTTGCAAAACAAGCACCGTTTGATCAACTATCTTTCAGATAATTTATAATATAAAGGAAAAAAAAAAGTATCCCTGTGGACAAACCCTTTCTTGTTCAGACCTTTCCATTTACAAACATTACCATCAGGGAACACACCTACAAATAACCAAAGTATTGTCAGGTCAATGTCTTCAGATAAAACTCTTAGGAGAGATGTATTTCTGTTCAAAGCACTGTGGAAGAAACTAAATAAGAGAGCCAGGGATTTGGAGGCACAGATGACTTATAAGACTTCACAAGCACTGCACACAATAGCAATGGTTAGGCCATGTTATAATATGCTACTCAAAAAMAAGACAGTACTTCTTGGCAATCCATGTGCATGATTGAAAACAGATTTTTTTTTTAATATATATATCTTTCTGACTTTTTCTAAAAAAGACAATGGAAATACAAATTCAGTTTACTGAAAAGCTATTAAAACAACAGAGATAAACATGCCAGTTCTTTGGCACCAAAACATGTATTTTCTGTCATTAAGTCTACAGACTTAATGCATTCAAGACTTACTCTAATGACAAACATACGCTGGATATAATATATGTAGGCCGTGATATTACTTGAGCACATCAGCAGAAAATGGAGRTAAATTAGATTGAAATCCGGTGTTCAAACTTTATAGCAGGTATTTCACTATATGGCACACAGAACCCTTATGCTTAGAGGTTCTTGGGCATCGTCTAGGCTATTACAYTATTATTGCTTAACTCTGGCATGCAGAGTTTTCCTAATGTGTAACCACTGAACCACCCCAATCATTTGGCAGTYATTTGAATTCCAAACCCAAGAAAAACTAGATCATCACCACTTGAAATTAAATGTTCTTATACTTCCACTAAGTCACTACCTTCAGTTTCCCATACTTTGTCTTACTACCGATATTGCCAGAGAGATGCAATGTGCTGTAAACTTATGCTGTAAKTTTACCAAAATATAACCTATTCATGTAGATGGTCTTAGCAGCTACATTTTTTAGTATCCTAGTAGATGAGAAACTTTTTAAACAGAATTTCAATAGTTCAGAAACATCTAATTTTTCTCCTTCTACAGTTAAGTTTTTAAAAGTTCAACCAACGGTGACTTTAGCACTTTTCTTCTAGTGTTCCAGGGTTAACAACAGACTGACTGGCTTCRTAATGAACTGAAAGAGCCCACTTTTAATTCCGTAACTTCTTTTTTTTTCTTTTTTTTTTTTGGTTTTTATAAATATCAATTTCTTGGTATTGAGTTGGGCACCTTAAAAACTTATCTGGATAGGAGAAATGGGAAGAAATCAGAATGATATTGTACTTTATTTTTACATGATATGTAATGAAAAACTGACAGAGTTTCATTTGTAAAAATAAAASGAGCATTAAGACAACAGCAGCTGTTTTTCATTTTTAGGAATATCAGGAATGTCAGATTTTTTTTCTGATTTTGCAATGCAATTCTGAGTCACAACACAAAGCAAATATACRGTAAGAGCTTTTCCAGTTAATAATGAACAATGAACTGTTTGTCTTTAACGTAAGTAATCACACTTGCTAATATAACATTAAAGACATCTCAACACTTAAAAGTTCTCTAAGCAAGCATCTGAAATAATGSTTAAACTAATGTAAATTCTACCTTACACTCTCTCTTGCTGCACTTTCCTTCTAGATTGGAGTGCATTCAATTGGCACACCACCACAGAGTGCCAACCCTATTGTGCTTCTCAAAACAAGATCAAAAGGTAATAAACTATGACCATTTTTCCCTCCAGGGTATACTGCTCTTTATTTTTCAGATACACATACATACTTCCTGCTGGAAGTCAATGCTCTTAAAACCAGCTACCTCGGTCAAAATTGCTCAATGAGTATCAATTCTCAGACGATTTACAGATCGATGACAAGACAGAAGAAACGTTTTTCTATGTCATTTGGTTGAGCTCATGCATCCATTGCCCTGTCTCTTCATGTGGATCCACTTAAAAAACTGATTACTTTCAGTACGGATACATTAAAGATACAATTCAAAGCTTGTRCCCTTAGTACCGCAAAGAATTAAGAATAGCTGAAAACACGGACTCTTATTATATCCTAAATTTGCTTCCTCTCCAGTCTTACTGAATATTTTCTGTTCACCATTACCATTTTCATTGGAGCCTGTAGCACATTAYTGTAGCACAAACCTTTGTGACAGTCAGAAGTTCCATTCAAAACACTTCTTAAGTGTGTTTCTTTTCTGGTAATACATTTGAGCTGTTAGACTTAAACTACAGTGCTTCACAGAAAAGCACTGCTCTCTTGCATGTACATCACATCCCATTATTCCTTTAAAGACGGTAAATTGAATTCATTATCTTGTAGAACTACTGGAAGAGGACTATCTATATTATGTCATGACAATACATGTCAAGAATTCTAGTTTCCCTCCATTACTGTTTTCAGTGCAAGTACTAATATGGAAGCATTCATAATTCACACTATTTCCCTATAGTTTAGTAAAGGACATGTCAATCAACTGTCCCTGCAGCCAGTCTGATTTACCTTCATTACTTAATGGATCAAGTGCTCTGTCCTTGGCYTATAAGACATATCTTGAAAAGTAGCCGCATGCTTCCTGCATGTCATGTCATTGTTAATTTCATGTTCCACCATGCATGTAAGCTTCCCCGTGCTTTTAAATATTCCTTCATGTCCTTTAAGATCTTCTGTGACGAGAGCTTGGTGCAATTTTGATTATGCTGCAGGTCATCCTCCCTGTCCAGCTTTTCCTGGCCCCAAAGGTACTACAAATACCTAAAGTGTGTCATTTTTATATCATACACRCATCCAGGCATTGATGTTCTGCCTCATAGGCATTGTATGTGAGTCTGGACAATATTCTGGAGAAGGCAATTATGGACATCRGTAACTTGGCCTTCCTTTATTTACAAAAAAACCCCAACAAAACATWAAAAAAACAAACCAAAAAGTTGCCAAATCAACCACAATACCTTGAGAACATCTTCTTATGCCATTTTTCCTGTACTTTCAAGGAAAGTATAGAAACAAGACTACTTACAAGATTTTCCTCTATTATTCCCAGGACAGCACATCACCCAAATACTCATTTAAACTGGAATGAAAGTTACGAGTTGCTTGTCTTTCCTGAGTGCTGTGACATAAAATTTTCTGGGACTGAAAAAGTACAGCCATGTGCAAGTGCAGCACCACGCATCACAGCATCACTACCACAGACACATCTGACTCTAAACTCTTAATGTTCCCACCCACCTTTTAATCCATTATACTCTCACAAGCATATTGTGTTTGAATTATCTGGTGATACAGGCCAAATACCCCTTACAAAAACGTTAGTCAACTGGCTCTAAGCTTTACAGACCACATCATGCTTGCCTATATTCCGGTCAGGCACAACAACTAAGTAAGATCAGCACAATCAAATCAAAGGCAACCACTTCTGAATCTGAGCCTTGTCTAGGGACCATATATTTAGTGAAGTCAAACAGTTCAGCCAGGCAACAAAATTAAGCCTCAAAGGAATGCAAATGAATAGTAGAAAGATTCTTGGACTAGCAATTTAAAATTTGAAAGGAGACAGCCCTTTTGTGTCAGAGATAAACAATATCTCTGTGAAACACTGCCAAAGTTACTAGCAGTTTATTTCAAAACTGAACTTGTGAGATTCTTTCCAGAATGAACAATACCAAAGCTGTAGCAACACTCAGCTCATTGCAATTTCTACTGTGCTATTGAATATGATGCTAACTTTGGTCTAGCCTACCCCCTTGCTCTCAAACAGTTGCACTACAGTGGTGAGTGTATGGCAGCCTAGTTTGAATGCAAAGGGGCTACTGGAGAAGAGATCTACAAATTGTTCCAGAGACTGTGAGGGAAAGAGTGTGGTGGAGGGAAGGAATGGCTAACCAAAGACAGGAATGATATGCACAGAACCTAGTACAACCTTGCACTCTCCCGTKGGGAGCCTGGGGAGGGACTAATACTGGCTGAGCAAGCAGACAGATGGACAATTGCCTGGCAAAGTAGGTGGAAGAAGATTGGAGAAAGATTTGTCAAAAATCAACAGACTTAGTTTTATGTCGATACAAAACTTTTGTCGCAGTCACAGTAATGGATTCTAGGCTCTAAAATATAACATGGTACATATAAAAGACATACAAAACAGCTTGCAGTTCAAGTGATCCAATTTGGAAGATGAAACTTTCAGGAAAARAAAACAAAGAACAATCAGTCACGCAGAGAAAGCATTTACACCTGAATGTGATATTCAACAAGGAATGCAAAAGTCTTCACTTCATCAGTAGTCTTAGGAAGACCACAGACATTCTTGTGTAATGTTAGCATCTGGTGTTTAACATGGAAAATTCTCAGAAAACAGTGGCTTCATATATTTAGTGTAATTTTCATTCAAACTGAGTCAAAGTACTCAGGAGAAATAGAATTCAACACTCTAACACTGATACCCAACATCAAGACAATTATTTTAGTCTGTAATGCAGGAAATTGTACTATTAAATCAATGCAACACATTTCCAAAAAAATATAACATGTTGACAGATGCATCTATTACACTGAGAAAAGTGTTATCTAGCATGTAATATGCAAATGAGTATCTATTGTTTCATACTGAAATAAGAATGGAAGGTAACATTTTAACATGTAGGAAAATTAACTGAATATTATTGTTTCACTATTTTCAGCATAAACATATTGCTGGAGCATAGAAACATCCAGGTACCTGTAAGGCAAGACTTTCCTTCTGGTGCAAAAGGAAGTCAGATAACAATGTTTCCAATAATTAATACTTATAGATGGAGATAGTCCATGAAGCCCAGGTAGGTGATCAGCTATTAAACTATCAAGAGTGTAACAACCAGAATTTAGATAGAAAGCAGAATGAAGTTTTAATGGGTTCCTTAAAAATGCCAGCCATTTGCCCCCAGATAGCCAAAATCAAACCACAAAATTGCAAAGTGTTAATGGTAAGTATAATGATATTATACAAAGTTTATGTGCTAGTACATCAGTATTATACAAAAATTGATTCATACAGTAGTCTTGCCCCTATGGTTTATTTACTGCAAACGAAGTATTTCCATAAGCAATGTTAAAAATCCATGTACATAATAATCTACTATTAAAGGCATTAACAGAAACAGATGTTTTACATCAATAATAACATCTATCCTAATTAGAATGTWTGTGCTGTGAGTAGAATTCTTCAGGAGAGCTGGGAGGAGAAGAATGGAGGAGGTTGTGGAAAAATCTTCCAAACCCCAAGCGAAAGACAGTAAYTATTTTGTGTCTGATCCAAAGCCTTTGAAGCTAATAGCAAGGCTTCAATTAAAATGCAAAAGACATTTTTAGGGGCCCTTTTCATGATTTAATGCATTTGCTCAGATTCAATCTATAGTGCATACAGAGGGGTTTTTTTAGATCTTTTCCACTAGGAAGTACATTTTTAAAATAAATGAAGGCAAAGATCATAAGCATACATTTAGGACTGTCAGTTAAAAGAGAAACCTTTTTATTTTTCAAAATTAGAAAATACAGATATGAGTGTTCCTCTATGGATGTAGATGTGTTTAATCAAAAAAATCTATTTAATTCAGCAATTATATCTTTCTTTTCCTAACACACAGTTCAAAAGTACTAGGAGTATTAAGTTTAATATTTCCTTAATAATTAAGTGTATTCAGTAGAACAATGTCTCGTATATTTCTTCAGCAAGAATGATGTCTTGTCTCCATGCAGTGAGATACTCTGGGAAGCCTGCTGCCCCAATTAATCACTCACTGTTAATTACAGCCCCAAAGCTTGCAGGCCTTCACAAATTGCCTTTCACATAYGGTGGTGTGAAAAATATTTTCAATATAAATCTAAAAAGAAGAACAAAATCAAAACTAACACTGTGACTACTTTACCCTAGCCCTTTTTTGTTGGTTATGGAGGAGAGAGAGAGGCTGCAGATTGAATCTCAAGCTATCACCTGCATAATTAAAAAAGCATAAGAATCTGAGAAATGCTATTTTGATAATGTGATTGAAATATACTTTTGAAAGAAATTAAGTTAATACGTAATGACCCCTGTAACTTTGACCTTTTTCTTCCTGGGCACAAACATCTTTCCATCTCTTTCTCATGTCCTTTTTTCCCAAGTCCCACACCAGAGATCCAGAAAATTCAGTATGTTTCAGAGATGAAACAGTCTCCACAGGTGTGAATCAGTCAAAGTCTTGTTTGATAAATCACAGAAAACCTTTATATATTACTGTAAGTATTTTTGTTGGTTCTCCCATCCCAAATTCATCTAAGTCATATAGGTCAAGTGCCATAGATATTAAATTCACTCAACTCAGAACTTCTAACTGTAATGTATCAGTCTCTGGGCATTCGTTAAAAATACCTCAACCAAAAACCACACAGCACTAATGYCAACCCTCCAAAACCATGTTAAGTCTAGTTGTCCTCATCAGGCAGCTTAGATTTTAAATGATCAAACCCATACTGTGCACMTGGCTGCTCAGTTAAATTCTGGCATGTCTCCCTACGGCTGTGCACGAGCTGCCTGAGATCCTGTTTCTGAAGTCTTTGAATTCTTTTTGAATTCCAAACAAGACAAAGTTGGTTCCTGTACATGATAAAGCCAAAATAAGCTCACCAGTCCTTAATTGTGATGRGATGGTGGCGGGGAGGGAGGTGGGTGCAGAATTTTAAGAGCTATTAATGGCTTACATTTCTGGTGTACAAAAAAACTTCTCAACACACTTACAAACTGTGGCAAACTTTTCAGTAATCTTGAGACTCAGAGGGATGTGGCATGGCCCCAAAAAATGTTGACTATTATAATATACTCAAAATCTTCTGTGCAGAATTCTGTTTGCAGACCAGCAACTGCATGACTCAAACACATCAGGATTGGAGCAATGGGTGGAAATACAGCACTTAATAGGGGAAGGATGGTGCTCTTCTCAAGGACCACAGATTAAAGATCAGTGTAAAAGAAGGGAAAACTATGCTTCTAAGGTTATGTGAAGACAGCATCTGGAAACAAAAACTACAGGTGGTATTAATAATCTGTGAATGCTTGTTGGTATTCCTGCAAGTCAGAAGCATGTGTTCAATTCAATATGATAATAATGTATGCTGGTACTCTATTCTTCATCCAAAGAAAAATACAATTGCTCATTTTAGTTTCAATCCTGCTTCCCCAAAACAGAAATCTGTTGCATTTTGAAACACACAGGCTTCAGAAAAAATCTTTAGGAAAAATAAAAGGCTTTTTGACTTAAGGCAGGATGAAGTTCCATTATGCTGAAGCAGAATTCTGTCCTTCYTAAGTGTTTAAAACACAGGGACATTTTTCTAGTGAGCTATACACCAAAGACTTACTGGAAGAAAAGCGGAATGTGATAYTGCAGTAAGTTACTCAATGTCTATTAGCAAAGGCAACAAAACCAAATGCAGATGACGAGGGTGTCTGCAGGTGGACCAAAGTCCTATTTTCCTGAGAAAAAGCCCACATTATACAGTTTTGTAACACTGGAGATATATTAATACATATTAACCTATTTATCCTGCCTRTTTTCACCTAGCTAAATTACCTTCAATCTATGTTAGCAACAAGTTGAACATAACAGTTAAGACCTTTGTCAGTTCTCAATAGTTTTCTGCTTGTAATTATCAGCATTATAAGGATTAGCTTCCAGTCTACTTTGTAACTTCCGTGTTCTGGAGCACAACACTGATGAAACAAGCTTCCCATTACAGTTCATAAGCTCTGTGGAACAGCTCAAAATGCCATCACAGCTGCTAATATCTGTCTAAAATAKGAGCTCTATGACATGCTTTTCTAACTTAGTAATGTCTGTCAAATATGTTTGTGGCAGACAATGCACAACTGGGTACAGAAAGTGCACAAAGAATTGGAGAAAGCCTGGAAAATACAGGTTCTGTTTTTCAACAGTCATAARTAGATCCAATAATTTAAAGCCTAGTCAAAGTTGCATGGTAACACTGATTACAATTTTTACAAAGTAATTTATCAGCCATTGGTAACAATGGTGACAGCTGCAGCAATATTCAAATGAATTAAAAATATTTCAGCAGACATGCAGAAAGAACTGTTCACCTGCTGTTGCTTAATGCTTTTATAAAAAGCCTTGTGTCTATGTCATGGGGCTAGTGACTTGCCAACTGCCCCTGTAACTACATAAATCTGATGTGCTTATTATCAATACAGCCATACTGCCATCTAAATCATAGGAACTCACGGTAAACTGACACTTACTAAACACCTAGCCCAATTTTATTATGCTTGACTGAAATATATGCAACCTCTTTTTAAACAGGGAAGTATGCCTAGCTTATTCTGCAAAATATTGGGGAAACAGTAATGGAACATAAAATCTCAGTGAGCAGAAGCAATTAAACAAGTATCTTGACTACATGACCACTCTGCAAAACTAATATTCAGCATTCCACAGTGAATTAAAAGCAGATTGCCTTTTGTCAATGAAAACAAACCTATTTTGAAAATGAAAACAGCCACAGGATGTTTTCCTTCGAATATTTTGAAACTCAAGTTAATGAAAAGGTAAACAGTGTGGTCYGTATTTCATGAGACTACAGAATATTACCAGGGATAGAAAATAWTTTTTTTTTTAAATTTTATGTTTAATAACTAACTGTGGGAAAATAAGAAATAAAACATTGTTTCAACATTCTGTTAAAGCATAGAAGGGACGCCTTCTTTTAGTTGTGAATATGCTACGGCCAACCAAAAGCAACCAATGAAGTTACGATGGCACAGCCATCACTTGTCAACAGTACTGTAATAATTAACTGTACATATTATTCTAATACAGTGACTTTAAAAAAGCATCAGCTCAGCATCCATCAACTTGATTTGAAACCTAAGTTCCATCCAGTACAAAGTGTGAGATTAACAGACTTCCATTCCCTGAAAAACAGGGAATCAGCAGAAAGTAACAGAAACAACAGATCAAAACCCCAAAACAGTTCCAGGAAGACATGTGCATTATACATTTTCAGGAATTAACCATTAGTTATGATTACCAATATATAAAAAATAATGGGGAAAAATAAACCAGTAGAATTAATTATATTCCTTCAGTATTCTCAGCAGTAAACTTGTCCTCTTAAAAAATAAAATTCCAAACCWATAAACTCCTTTATAAAAACCAGCTTAATTTATTTCATTTTGGAGCTCCTACACTTCATGAAATCAGCAAAAGCYTGATACATGTGAAACACTGGCAGAAGAATCTCCTATGGTTAAGCGACAAAACATCACTATTTGAATTTAGTAGCCCTTCTCAAGAAAGAAATCCTGCTCCATTGTGTCCTCATGTATTCAAAATCTTTACAACTGCACTATTTCCAACATTACAGTAACCAGTTTCTGTCTACCTCACCTTCACACTGGAAAATCTTTATCAAAGTCTGACCTTTTCCGTACTCTCTTCTATCATTAGGAGAAAGAAAAACAGTTACGATGCTTCTACCCAAACACTGCTGCAAAAATATCAAATTCCTATATTTTCCGATTAACTTGATTTTGCTGACATGAAACATTAAGAAACTTGCTACACACTATGCTAGTAACTGAACTACATCACACATGACTGTAATATGCAACAGCAGAGTTATATTACTAACTAATGGTGCCACTACAGGAGTAAATGACCCAGTTCTACATTAAAACTTAGCCTTTGTACTATAAACATTTCAGGTTTCAGCCTTCCTCAATGAATCACCCATAGGAATTTCAGATAAAGTGAAAGACAACATAAATTTTCATGTATTGACATTTTTAAATTCAGAATTGCTTTCAGGCATCACTAATGCAGCATGTCCTTTGAAATGGTACCACTYTCAACATCACCTGCGTATTTCAACAAGCTTCGTCCCACTTTTATGTCTTCATTTCAACTCTTACAGACAACACTACTCAAAACAGTTAATAATGTACCATCAGCAGGCTACAACAGAAACATTACACTGAAACTAACGAGCCATGGGAGCAGTAAAATTCCACCTTGATTTAAAGTTAATGTTTGTCATGTTTTGTTTAGATGTTGAAACTTCTCTCTGCATTTGAAAGACTGAAAGCTCTTTTCCAATTGTTGTTGAAAGCTTAAATTAATTATACTAATTGAATCATGTATATATACTATATAAACAAAATTAATCTCTTTATAAAGACTGAGAAATGACTACTATACTTACTGGTATTCTGTTCCAATTACTAGGGACTAGCCCACCAGACTAATAACAAGTCACTTGTAGCAGACTGCTACTCATTTTTCTTAGATAGGTCCCAGAGGATAAACTTCCTCAGAAAAGTAAGTTCTACAATGAAGATACAACACAACAAACAGAACACATTKTGCAAAATCCACATACTTGCACCCACACATGCATCCTATCACACTCAGAGAAGCAGGGCAAGAAAAACAAAAATCAGCAAGTCTTACCTTTCTGCAGACGCTTTCAAAATTAACTTCTGTCCTAAGAGCAAGTCTGGTAACTTCATCTGGTTTTATTTCCTGTAGATGAAAGATAAGTTTATTCTTCTTGTGATCAGACTTCATAAAGTCTTTCTTTCTTTACTTTCCTCATTAATATTCTAACCATGGCACCTCCCTAATCTCTTAAAGGAAGAAACCAGTTTGTTATATGGAAACTTTTGTGGTGTGTATGTAAATACTAAATTTATACTGACTTTTCCTAAAACTACCTTATATCTAATCTGACTGCATATACTACTATTGAAGGCATGAGGGATTTTTCTGCAAAGTATGCAGAAGGATGGTTTTATTTCCAGAAATATTTCAATTGTCCATATTGTTGTACTACAAATAAATTCTGGAAGGCTTTAAATTCCTGATTTTAAATCTTAGACTCTGAAGTTATATCAGAACTTATCAACATATGTAAATATATAAGTTCAAGACTATGAAAATGAAGCTAAGATGAAAAAGATATTATCCCTTTTCTAAAGAGATTGACTGCACATGCAGTTTGCATTCCTGGACATAAGCATTTCCATTGGCAGCTAAAATAGAGGAATGAAAATCCTGGACAAATGGATTCAGTTAAAAGCTGAATATTTTATGAAACATGCTCCCATGACACTTTTCTCACTATTTTAAGACACATGCTTTATATTGGTAGCCTTACAAAACACCCTATTAACTTCATCAATTGAATTAAATGAATATTGTTTTCTTCCTAGAGCAATGCAACAAAAAATCATCTTATGTACCAGTTTTTTCCCATTCAAAAAGCATTTTAACTACACTTATGCCAGACCCAAATAATTTCCACACATTTTGAAATGTTAAAACTCTATACAAAGTAACTTAGATATTCTGATAGCTTTCATGCTTAAAACTATGTTGTATTTGTTAATTTCTTTTTATCCCTGCTTAACAATCCTTGAAACCTATTCCAACACCCTCATTTTAACTCTACTGTTAAGCTTCATATTCTATCACTTTTCTATCCTAAATCAGGAGCAGTCTGTACTCTTCCTTAAACATAATTTCTGGAAGAACCAGTTAGCCTTACTCTCTTGTAAAAGGTYATACCTTGCATCTCAAAACCTCGTATTTTTTTCCTTCTATAGATACCTTACAGAGACTTACAGTGTATCTAGACCTTTAATGTGTTGCATGTATTGTATGTGTCTTAAAACTGTAAACAACTATCTAGTAATGGTGAAAAAGTAACAGAATAATAACTTATAATAATAAATAATAAACAGAATAATAAATAATAATAATAATTAAAAATGATAACCACAATAAAATTGTTACGTGAATGTCAGAAGAGTTTAGTTTCGTGACAGTGAGATCTAGAACTCTGCAAAATCATCTCCCAAAGGTATTAGTGGAAGCCCGATCACTTAGAGGACAAAATTCACTGGAAAAACACTGGTGGATGTAGGAAACAATCTTCTACTGGCAGATGAATAGTTGGATGACCTAACAGAGATGGAAAAGACCTATGATTCAGTTTTCCATGACTTTCCAAAGTGTTTCACAGATGGTGAAAGTAGGACATGTTGGTTAAGTGACATGCTCACTGTCACACAGCAGACTGGGGGTTACGAATGAAGCTCTGGAACCCAATATTATTCATTAAATCAAGCTGCTGTTTTATTAAAAAAAGAACAAAAAGAAGTGTAATTCYTGTGATCTCCGTCCCAAATAAAACTGCAGATTTCCTGTCTCCTTAGGATTTAAACGCAGCAACAGGGTTCAGGGCAGAGACAGATGAACTTCAGCAATCCCTCCATGAGAATGTCTAAAGTTTAATTTTGATATGACAATACTGCAAAATTCCCAAGACATTGCAAAATCATGAATAATACYGGAGAATGAATTACACTTTGGAATGTGAAGTCATGAAAGACACACTGAAATGCCTAGCGTACAGAATGAGGCCAACAACCTTCTGTTGTTGTTAGGGCTTACATCTGCAAATTTATAAATCATCTCCTTCACTTCTCTTAAATTTAAGGCAAACTAAGCATTTTTTTACTCAAATATTAATCCTGCAGCAGCATCGTGGTTTATTACAAGTAGCCATGTGAGTCGAGTTTCTGTAGTAAACACAAATTTATTCCATCTATTAATGGTCAGCAGCAGATAATAAAATAGAATGAGGATATAGTGGTATTTTTCCCAGCAGAGTTTTCTCCAGATTGAGATACATGTAGCTCAAAAACTCCTGACTTGCAATACTCAAATTTGTATTGAGTATCTGTCACAGAACCCTGTTTCACCAATTATGCTAAGGGATATTACAAATGGCTGCTCCTTCCAGCATCTCTGAGACYAGTCCAGGGTGTCCTCCTGTCCTACTGCTGCAACCCAGCTCAATGTGTTCAGAGACCCAGAAGTGTCTGTCCCACATCCACAGATGTAGCAGTTGCTTTCTTATTGACAGGTTCAACCAGAAGTGAAGCTCAGCTATGCAGCATGTAGCACTCTCAGGCCTCATATGAACTTCAGTATAGCCAGCCAAGACCTCTTTCTCTTTTCTTATCAGGACTGAAGCTTGTTATTGAGAGTGCACCACCACCCACACCCTTAAACTGCACAAACACATGAGCATTCAGTGTATCTCAGCATCAACACAGCATACTCTCCTGTCCATCTACTACCCCTCTGCCTGGGTCCATAGCTTTTGTATCCCTCTCGTGGACCTCCTACTTGCTGGCTGGCAGAAAGTCGCTAGCAGGCAGACGCACACACTCAACACTCATGTTACAGGCACCAACAAGGGCCCTTTACCCACACAGAATGGTTAGAGTGGGCCTTAAAAATCCTCTAGTTCCAAYCCCCCTGCCATGGGCAGGGACACCTTCCGCTAGACCGGGATGCTCAGGGCCCTCCCCAACCTGGCCTTGGACCCTCCCAGGGATGGGGGACCAACAGCTGCCCTAGAAAATCTGTGCCAGTGCTTTACCATTCTCAGAGTAAAGAATTTCTTCCTAATATCCAATCCTAATTTACTGTCACCTTAAAGCTATTACCCCATGTCTTATCACTACATGCCCTTTGAAAAACACCTCCCACACCTGCTACTCCAGCTTGAGGTGTGTTAGTGAATGTCATGCCAAAGAAACATACACATTGGGGGTCAAAGCACATGAATTTAAGAGACTCTGCCTGCCCCGCTCGGCAGTAGCASAGGCACACAGGCTGTGACCAGTGGCCCAGTACAGATCTCCCAAGAGCCTCACTGGCATTACTCACCCCAGTTTTACCTGCATGTAGACACACACTATCCATCCTCCCAGATGGTGCACATGCTTTTACTGCCCCTGTGCTTGGAGGCAAGACCCCAACCCACTGCTGCTGACACCACAGGCTTGGGGCACCGACACCTCGGCCTGACTCCCACTGTTTGCCCATACCCCCAGTAGCCAGCACCCAGAGGACAGAGGTGAGACTACACACAGCTAAGAAAAGATAAAATGGTGACAGACTGTAGCTATCAGTTGCAGTGCTTGGTCAGATAAATTTACTGATCAGAATTGGCTGAGATTGACCCTTCAAATGCTCACTCCCGGTTATGCCCCCAAGGCATCACTTAAGTTTTGTCTAGTTCACARGTCCTCCCATATTTCCAAATCCTCATGTGCCTTTTGCTCTCCCTTATCAATGTCAAGGCTGGCCTTCTGCAAAGCAAGTTATCAGCCATTTTTAGTAGGCCATTATTAGTGGCTGGAGGTAATTTGTTTTTATCACGGTCTCTGTTTAGYCCTTATCTAACAGCACTTTTACTGCGTTTTTCTTCATCCCTTCCCCCTTTCTTTTCTGTCCCCCTAGCATTGAGAAGATCCACTACTAGAGGCCTCCACTGAAGAACACTCTCACTGGTTTCCACATACTCTCACAGATTATAGCTGTTTTCTAAAATCATATTGCTTGGTGTCATAACCTGTGCCAGTGGGTTTCCAAGACAGATGAGATATTATGTACCAAGTGAATAAAGAATAGAAAAGTTAAGAGGGAAGAGAAATATGCTACTTTATGAAGTATACAAACCACAATAATCCCAGATTAGGGAAATATAAATGAAGGCCCCCTTTGCACCAATGCACACACTCTTTCTTACTGAAAATCATCTCTAACAAATATTTTWAACACCCCCCAAATGTCTAAAAATACCCAAGCCAAAGCCTTAAAAGCAAGGTGTGCCATATTGACTGCCTCTGAAGGGATAACAAAAAGCTGTTGGGATTAATAAACCCTTCTTCCCTGCAGACTGAACATGTTTTCTCTGTGGGAGAGAGACAATGACAAGAAGTAACACACTGCCAGCACTACTGGCATTAGTGCTCTAACTGGCAAATGCTGGCATGACAATGAATAATGGGCAGTAAGCCACAACGGAAGAGATAGTTTTCTTTTACTTACAGACCACACCCCTGTCATGAAACCCTTTAAGAGACAGGGACACAAGCAAGGAAAGACTCTCTGCAGGCTGATGTACACAAAACAAAGAACAATGGTGCAGCTCTCTATCCTGGTGCCTTGGCTGTGCCCACAATAGGCACYGGAATGCCAAAATGACGCTGGAAGGAGGTGGCAAAGGAGTGGCAGAAGCAGGACCAGCCTGTCTCAATTTTTCAGCAGTGTGGGGACTGAAGCTCCTCCAGGCATTCACCACTCAAGCAGCTGCTCCAGTGGGCAGTAGAGGGACTTCAGGAGAACCAGCCCCTCAGCCACTTGGATCCTGTCCGGGCTGCACGCAGATGACCAGGCCTTGGCCTGAGATTAAGCTGAATAAACAGGATGTGAAGAACTACTGGACATGACATAAGAAAATTACTGGATGTGACAGATAATGTGAGAAGCTGTAGATCATCAGGGCTGTACAAATCATCAGGGCAGAGTTACTGGAAAAACAGACAAGCTCCATGGAATGATGGAACACCAGGCAGTTTTTGGGGGTGGACATCTTGCAAGGTACCAAGGTAACTGTACTAGTAACAGCACATGAAGCCAACATTGTATACAAAGATACAYTAAAACATCAAATTTGTGGAAAAAGTGGGTGGCTGGGCAAAGACTGGCCTGGGCTGGGAAAAGTGAGCACTGGGGCAGAGGAAGGCTTAGCTGTGGAGCAGGCACTCATCTCCGAACAGGGCACCAGAGGCAGCAAGCTCACCCCAGCACTTACAGAAACTTGGAACATCAATGCTGGGAGATGATATTTTTTAATAAATCATAACTGTCTCACACAGAAAGACAAAACTATATTGAAGAGAAGTATGTCAAGAGTAAATGCCATGTGAAAATAGGATTTCATGCTTATATTGATTATGGCTGCTCAGATGACACTTTATCCAACTGATACCAAAATAGAGATTCTAACTTAAAAAGCATGGAAATGTAATTTATTGAATAGCCTCTGGAAGATGGCAAAGACTAAAAAACTTGCTGTCAAATGAGGCTTAAACACATCTCAGAAATGCAAGATTTTTCATCTGAAATTTATTCCCAGCTATGCTGTCTCAARCAGTTTTAGATGACTCAGAAAAAAAACAAAGCCTGCCAGTATTTGCCTGTGGAAGCAATTTAGGAGTCCTCAGACTATTAAAAACAACAAAATTTCAATTTTGTTTTGACTGGTATTTTTAATAAAAATACCAGTTTAATACACTAGTAAATTTATAGTAATAGTAACATATTAAATACATTAATATATTAACTATATATGGTAACATATTTATAAATTAGTAGTAATAAATTAGTTTATGCTAATCAAAATTTAGTTTAGTATAAACTAAATTTATACTAGTTATTAAAAATTAGTACTTGACTGAACCTTTGTCATGCCCCTTTTTTTCATCTCCATTAATTGTCACCATTATTTTTTCATGTTTTCTTAGCTGTGCAAGTTTTATGCCCTTCCATAAAAGATGACTTTCATCTTAAAATCATGAAATGTCTATAAAAAGTAATAGAATCTGAATATAAACAAATAGAACACCTTTATCAAAGGTGACATATTTCTGGTGAAATCGCAGCTATAGTTTGCCACCCATTAATACATTTCCATATTTTAAGACATAATCATAATTTTTACTCTAAAATATGTATTTGAGACTACTTTGACACAAAAGTTTCTTATATTTTTCTATACCTTTCAGTCTGATTTGCTATTTTTTGTCATTTTTCTGGATTGCTTAGTGAGAAGAAAGGTATAAGAGAAAAAAAGCCTAGAATACTTTTTCAGCTTCTTTTTTTTTTTTTTTTTTACAATTTAATCCCTGCATGTCTTCTTGTCATAACCAATTTGTTTCTCTAAGTCTTTAGAAGTTAAGTGTTTTAGTCATTCAGAACAAAAGCCATCTTAGACTTAAGGTCAAGTATTAGCATTATGAAAGTACACAAAAATGGGGTATCTTCTAAGTAAATAAATCAGCCATGGCTCACCTGAAAGCTTATGCAGCTTCCCTRAGAGCACAAATTCATTTCATTTAAGAAGGCGTGTTTTCAAGAAATGCAGTACTTTGATTACACCAAACTAATTATGAAGAAAGAGTATTTTCTTCCCCTAGTAGTTTATAAATCCAAATGCTTTGTCAGTAGTTGTGACCTAAATRCACACACAAGAATTTCCAGGGATGTAAGTCACATTAGTGGACCACCTACCAAATGGCACTCTGACTATATAATGAATTAAAATAAATAAACCCCCAAATTTCTCTCTCCCCAAGTCCCCATTTTACTAAGATGAACAGTGTTTCCAGGAGGGGAATTTGGATAAAATAAATAAACAAAGAGAATAACATAAAATTTGAACTGGTAAGTAAAACAGGACATTGTCTAGTTAAGTGTGGCTTAAGCTTTCTAGCAAGTTTATTTAATGAATCAGTGCTACACTGACATAACTGCTTTATTATAAAATCCCTACGTAATTTTACCACAGACAAGTTTAAGCACTTCCAAATAGCTGCCTGTCTTCCTGCCAGTCTTTAGAAACTTTTACTAAGACACCTCTCAGGCTCTCTTTTGAATAATCAGATGTCTTGAACTTCATCTACCACAGAATAAAAATCTAAAGACATGCAGGTCTCTTAAATGTTTTCTGTATTTGCTTTCGTCTTTTAACTACAACTTTTAAAATACAAATAAAATGGGAGGTAGTATCTCTCTTGGCAATATTGCACAGAAGAAGAGAAGTTTCATTCTAGACAAAGAGTCTGTAGCCTTACTCCTGGAAATTCCATCTTCCATCTGGCTTTAGTTTTTTCCTCAATGGAATCCAGGCAATCCAGGTCACTCTCATCTTTGTCCATCACCTTTAAATTACACAAAAATCCTTCCAGAGAGGCCTACTTACTGATTTGTCCCAAATTTCTCTAACTATACCCTAACAATAGGTAAACTCAGAACACTGTACTTGCTTCCTCTTTGCAACTTTTTTTGTTGTAATGATTTCCTACTTTCCTRACTATGACAAATAATTCCCACTAATAATTTATCTTCCTGGCTGAATGATAACTTAAGAATGTCCAAATGATGCAATTGCTCCATTTATTTTACTTCATACTAAGRAAAAGATTGGATAATCTTCAAGATGTTGCATTAATTGCATTTTTAAAGCAATTCTAAAGAGACCTGCCATTGCCTCCTTTTGCAGTTGACACATTTGTAGATGCCAAAGCATTACACATTTACCAAGAGTTCCAACCTACTGCTGAGAAGCTCTGAGGTTTTCAACCCACAGGTGAGAATCCAGTGGGGGCCAGTAACAGGCTCATGAGAGGTAGAATGATTTGACAAGAGGTCCAGGATGGTGCTGTTAGGGACATCCTTATGACAGGTCTGAAGCTGACTGATGCCCAAAAAATTACCAAGCCACTTGTTAAGAATATTATTACCCTTCATGAATCAAGTGTCTATGCACCTCCATCCTACAAACTTTCCTGTTCGTTTTTTTGGGTTTTTTTAACAGTCATTGGGAAAAAACCTGCATTCACTCATCCTGAAAGCGTCAGCTCACTTGCCGGCTCATGCAGCTGAAACGGGGATTCATTCTTGGAGTTCTGGGGTGAACCACACCTGGGACTCGAGGCAGAGAGTCAGCTTCCCTCAGTTACTATGATCCACTCACACTAGACAGGGAAGGGCCTTGCTATGCCTACTACAACACTCCTTTCATGYTGGATTTAAATAAAATACCATTAAACGCATTTATTTTTAATACTCAAAAAAGAAAGAAACATCTACAAAAGCCTTATAAAAAGAAATACAAGACAAGGTATACCTAACCTACTCACATTAAGTTTACAGAGCTCTCTGTCTTACTCAGTTTGACTTGCCATTCTTCCTGGCAAGACAACATTTAAGATTTTCAATGTTTCTGTGTATTTGTGGCAAAGCCTACCCCTTTCAGATAGAAAAAATAACAGTCTGTTTTTAGGAGCAATTTTCATGATTTCTTTGGTGACTCAGGGGCATATAGCCTTACTTTTTAAATCACAGATGGACACAAAATCTAAGTGGTGTTAACATGTGCAACTTTTTAAAACAACACAGGACTCTACTGTGTGTAAGAGACCACAAACGATAATAACTAACCACTGTAGGGTAAATGCATCTGGGAAGACCTTTTTATCTAACATAATATAATATAGTGACAAAGTACGGGCTATCTGTTGAGGCATATATGCGCTCCATATTAATATAAACAAAACAAATCAGCATATTACTCATATACTCTTTTTTCTAAGACAATTACCTGTCACTTTACAACTGGGATAGGAATGTCTTTCCACCTAGCAATACTCTGAATATGGTGGAAGCTTCTCACTATCAAACAGACATATTTATTAATAGTGCTTGAATAAGTTCTATTTCAGAAGTTTGCACATATTCAGAAACACCTCAATTGAATAAATGAGAAGTAAAGCCTTTGCTAAGCTTATAGTAAATGCAGCAGGTCTGATAAATGTCCAAAAATATCTGGATGTAGAGATTTWGCTTTCTGTGGGTCAAGTTTTATTGTACATACCTGTGTCATAAGGCACAGACAAGTACAGGAAAGCACAAGCACAACCAAAAAAACCCTGGTGTTTGCTTCACCAGTGTAGCCAACAAAGCTTTTCTCAGCAACCTGACTTGGYTTGGTATCATCATATACTGAAATCAGAAGTTTTATTCAGTAGAAATGATGACATTTTCTCACTAATTGAAGATAAGTGAAGTGAATTATAATATAAATGCATTCCCCTGTATCACTAGGGTTTAATATTATTATGATGTTCTGCAGTACAGAATTTTTAATTTATGAATTATGTGGGGTCTGTATTACAAAGAGGAAGAAAAGTATGAAAACAAACAGTTCTACAGTTTCTAATTTTCCTGAAGTATGCAACAAAAACATTTAATACATTTTTAATTACTTTAATGCTTTATCAATTACCTTATATTTTCAGAAGTTTTATTGAATTTTATGTTGTTTTAACTGGTCTTTTAATATAATCTATCTCAAAAAAAGTCTTTCTTGATATCATTGATTTTTATCATTTTTCGCTGAATTAATAACAACATGAACAGAGGTTAAGAAAAACAAAGGTAAAATTTAATTCATATTTTAAAATAATGAAACCAAAGACATCACTAAAGGAAATTACCAGAATATAACTTTCCAAAAAATCAGAAGCTTGAGAACCGCCTCACTTCAGATAAACACAGGACAATTGATTTTGATGGGAATTAACTATTACTAACCCATYGAAAAAAAAACAAAACCAAAAAACCTCCTTTAAAACTGCAGTTAATCATTGGGAATGTAAGAATGTACTTCAAGGGGAACTTGTCTAGCAATTGTTCTTTTTGTAAACTACATTGGTGTCAGGTTTTTGCTGGCACCAATTTTAAACATTACTAAATGTCTACAGTATTGCTGTCTCAGTTTAGATCCAAGTGAAATTCAGTGTCAACCTGTGTGTTTTCATCTAATAAGTTTCACAATACAAAATTTTATAGTTTTCTGGGTTTACTGTGCTCTGGAAAATTAAAGTTATTAAAATACTCATCTAACAAAACTACACAATATTCCTCTAAACATGGTTTTGCACAAATGGTTTTCTGCTTCTACCTAAATATCCTCATTCTATTATGCTGCATAACCTCTTCCAAAAGCAGAACAAGAAGCTGAGGAAAAGACTACTTATTCATGCTTTAATAGCAAAACAAAATGAAAAAGCAGCTCCCCAAAAGAATGCTTAACATGGCTAATTGTTTGAGCTCTTGTAAAATACCCAAACTTTATTTGGCAAGTATAGGCTGCTCTTTTCTGCCACGTTTATAAACTAATTTAATATTTCAAGAGGTATGCAAGTCAAATGCCAGCAATTACATCAGTCTACTGAGATGAACACTGTGAACTTGGCGYTTTACTCCGTCAATTAGATTAAATGAATTGTTTCAGTTTGGAGGCTCCCATCTGATTCAGTAGTCACATTCAGAGAACAGTCACTGTTTTCACCATAGCATGCAGAAAACTATTACTAAGTCTGCGATCTTGTGACGATTTCAGAAGCCGAAGGTATCAGGAAAGTACAATTACAAGCATATAAAAAGGATAAAAAAGAGAAGTAAAACAAGCTTAGAGATACAGCAAGCATGATGCCAAAATTAGCATTATTTGAGTGTTCCTTTTTCTTCAAWCATCCCTAAGTTCTGAATGTCAGCATTCATTTGCACTGTAATGCGATCTGCAATTTCATTGTACTGACAATTTGTTCCGCAAGGTTTTTCTAACATTAAAATAACAGCCCCRTGCGATTTCAGGGTTAACAGTTAGCAGGCAGCCTGTGTTGCTGGCTGGAAGCGCCCCGGGTTTTGAGTTACTATCCGCGGTATTCGGCCCGGCTGCCAGCAGCTGTGCCGGCGGCTGCCAGCAGCACGGCTCTTGTGCGAACGGCAGGAAAGCGGCGCTCAATGCCAGGAGAGGGCGCGGGGCAGCGCTCCCGCTCCCCGCCCCGCCCGCCCGTCCAGCGGCAGCGAGGGCCAGCACGGCGCCACCGCGGCAGCCAGAGAAGGGACGTGCTGGACGCTCACGGCATTCCCAAGCAACCAGATAGTGCCTGACAAATGGGGGCAAGCCGCGTAATAACCTCCACCCGCTGCACTCGGGTTTGAAATAGGAGACGGAAACAGAAACAATTGAGGACACAAGAACCTGGAGAGATGCAGGGTGCAGCCGAAGGACGGGAATACACAGAACCCTTACGCACAACCCCTTCGTCTGCTTCCGAAGGGCATAAAAGAAAGAGTTCAGATTAGACACATGCAGAAAGAAAAAAAACTTTCCCAGTACGCACTGTCTCCGAGACAATTTTACTCCTCCTCCAGTGCTTTCTTCAAGCTACATGGAAAAAAAAAATAGTTTTTTTGTACTTTCCTAGAGATCTTGAAACTTACGCRAGACAAACCTGGCAAACAAACCTGTCACCTGATTTGCCCAGGGTGAGGAGTAAAACATAGAAAGAAGAGACCACAACGAAACACACACACACACACACAAATTTGCTTTTAATATATGCAGATTTTCAAAYTGAAAGCTCCTCGGCAAAATACTAGTAAACAAATGTCAGAATAATTATCCAGGACAAATATATTAATTGTGTAAAACTCCAACATCAGTGATTCACCTTGTATCCTGGGGAAATCCTATTCCAATTTTGTTACACCTTGCATAGGATGCTGCACTATATCTGATCATTCCCGACATTCTTCTTTATACTTTTACTAGTTTATTTGGTTGTTTTTTTTACATACACAAAGATTATTTTTGCAGCATACAGTGAGACAATTGATTTTAATAGAAACAGGCTATCTTCTGTCTGAAGACAAGGAAGAGCATTCTAGCATTTTCACAGATATCTATGGTAACTCTGATACCTCACCTCCTAATGGTATCAGYAAAAGCCATTTTCAATCCAATGAAAATGAACTACTGGAAATGTAATTCTCACCACCACCAGAAGTATTACTTAGCAATTTATCATCATTGAATTTCTTCAGTCATTTCATTGCCCAGTTGGTCATTTCTGCAGTGCTTTAGTATTAGTATCTTCACTACCCTGAAATTTTGGAATCATCAAGCTCTGTCATTCATTGTTTTTCTGAATCATTTCCAGCACTGATCTGCGCACAACTCCACTATTAGCTTTCCAATGCTACGAAAGCCAAGCATCTATTCTTCTCTTTTGTTTACTATGTTTAACTCTATGACTAAACCAAGAAAATTCATATTCATGAACAGCTTTTAAAAAAGAAAAAAAAACAAAACAAAACTACATAAAAGCGCTAGATTTTGTTGCAAGCTGGAAAATAGCTTTTTTTTTTTTTTTTTTTTTAAACAATACAAATAGACAAGATTTTAAATTGTGTATATTTTTTTTTTTTTTTTTTTTTTAGTTTAAAACAATACACAGACTCAATCAACCATATCCAGGACGTATTTACTCCTTCAGTGAACTCCCACTGACTTGCACAGCATGACTTCCATCTCCTAAAGGTACCCTTATTCTGCCTCATCCTATTCATCCATGTGTTCACTAAATCCATACTTAAATAAAAGTGCCAATACGTCTGTCCAGCAATGAAGTAATATTTACATTAGCATTACATTTCCAAACAGACTTAATCTTTTTTTTTTTTTTTTTTTTTTTTTAAGCAGGAGGCAGCCATGGCAGAAGTAAGATTTTACACACAAAAGCATCAGTTGGAATACAGAGTCATAGCAGCTGCAGTCACCATCCTGAATTAATTAATTTCCAAGTGACTATCAAGGTACTTTCTCCCTGCTTCCCATCACAAACCCTTCAATCAGAARAATCAGGAATAAAACCTTTACCCCAATATTAAAGAGTTTCTGTTTGTGAAGAACAAAAGATCTAATTTCTGTGGAAAATTTCTTCAGAAGAAAGAGGACAAAAAGGGACAGTTGATTAAGAATATTTAGACAGTGTAATATTGATCATCATACTAAGTAGATTAACTGTGCACTGGAGATACTATTTTAGCATCTCCAGAATAAAGTAAGTACAAAGACCAGCTAGTATGCAGCAAGGAATCAACTAGAACTGCCTCAGACAACTCACAAGGATCATGTCTTGATTACCACTACACCTCAGCATAGGATAGTGCAAACAAAGGAAAAGTATGTAGTACTTACAGAAGAAACATCCTTTTCTGTCTCAGGTTCTCATGAATTATGGAGAAGGTAAAGAAAAAGGCCCAAGTTGGTGCAAGACAGGGAAATACATGTTGGGATGAAAGAAGTCAACAACAAAAAAAGTACCTATTTTGAATACACATAATATTTTCAAAATGAATGCAAAAGCATGCTGACACTTCTGCCATTATTTTTGTGGCTTGTTTTGCTGTCACTGGTCAATTTTCATGTAATGGCATATGAGTTGCATAAATCTTTTATATATTACTGCAAAAGTTGCCTCTTTATTAAAAAAGAAAGAAAATACTTACATAGAATTCAGAAAGGAGACAAAGTCTCATCTGCGAGCCCTACTTTTTCAAAAAGTGAAAATGGCTCATTCTACATCCTTACAAAAAATAAGAGTAAAATTCTTACGCAAGACTTAATTAAAAAAGGCTTCATCTGCAAGCCATACTTTTAAGTCAGCTGACAACCTGCACTTAGAACCTACTTTTATATTTTCCTTAAGTTATCTCAAATCCAACAAAAAGCTGCCCTTGTGATCTGTTCTTACTTTACATGACAACTGCTTCTATTTAACTTATCTTGTCAACAACCAAGGTTTCAAAATTAAGCTGATTATATTTTTACTGACTTTTATATTTAAGAAATCCAGCCCATTTTTTAATGTAATCCAGGACAGTATTTCAGTATGTTGAAAAAAAACCCCAGAACTTCTGCAATCATAATGCAGCAAAACAGTAGGAATGGCTGTCAGTTATTTCCTTCCTCCATATTAAAACTGTACAGTACAAGATCCCACACTGATTTTTTTCTTTCTTAAAATTTTAAGTATTCTTTTATGCATGTTATCTAGGAAAAAGTTAAGTATMATTTTCAACAGTTAAGTATCATTTTCTATCATCTCAGCATTTTCATGCTGAGATGGCTCATTTAACRTATTTTGACCCCTCAAGAAATGCAACCAGGAGACTGGCTTGGGAAAACAGTTTATAATACTAAGKATAGAGTCTCTTATTTTAGAATAAATATGAATAGAAGCAATGTATCACTGAAAAGAGTATGAAATACTATTAAGATTAAGAGCAGAACTCAGGCAGTGAATATACCTGCCTGCCTTCTGAGAATCAGAAAAGGCTATAGGTAGGAATATTCAAGTAAAGTGGGTATACTGAGGAGATGTGTTTATGTAGGTTCCTGATAAAGTATGCCTTCCTCCTCTTTATTCATCAATTAAGCACATCAATAAAYATTTCACCTTTTTTTTGTAACTCCACACTGAGCTGTGGACTCTTATTTTACTTTAGCCATACTTCTCCTCCCAGTGTACCTACAGAGTCCATTGCTGCAGAGGTTCGTGCTCCTCACTACTTGAAAATCCACCAGAGTTTTGTATTTACAAATATCATCTGTGTGAATTCAGGCACAGTGTCTTCTATATTACATTTCTCACAGGCTGTCTGTTCTTGCCTCTACCTTTGGTGGACTTCCTGTTTGTGTTTGGGCTCAGGAACACACTTTATCCACACCTTCTGCATTATGTTAAACAGTCTTTACATTGTGTTCTCTACTTGGGCATACATTGTCCAGAACAGCCTGAACTGCCACTGGCAAAGTAGAATGGGCTGTTGAGAGCAGAAGCAGCGAACTTTTTTTGTCTCCTAACAGCACCTGACTCCTTGCACATGTATGCCTGACCAGTGCACATGTGGATGTGTCTGCCACTCAAAGCCCCATGCTTCCTGMATCACTGCAGAGGGATGCATGGATAAAAAGTCAGACATGCACCAAAGCAAGGATCTGGGCTTTTCAACTGAAGAAGAGCTGAATAACTTTGAATTCTACCCCTTCATCTTTCCCTGAAGTGGTCTACAAGTGGCATCTGGCCCACACCACTGCAAAAGCAGAACCACCCATGCCCTCTGGGCTTGTTGAGAAGATCAAGGACAGTTCCTGGGCTGACCACACTGAAGTTTAAGCACATCCCATTATTATTACAAAAACTKTTAAAGGATAAAGATTTTATAACATTAAGATGAATGTTTGCTATCTATTTTAAAACAAAATATGCAAGACTGTTGGGAACACATGCCGGAGAAAGAAAAAGCAAAGCTACAAAAAAGTGCATTAGTTCCCACTCTGACTTAAGGCAATTTTATAGCAAGATGTTAACTGAAACCCAGATAACAGAAGACGAAACATTAACCAAGAAAGAAAACACTACTGCTAAAAGAAAATTTTAAAGCTTTACAAAAAAACCTGGTATTTCAGGATACAAAAATACCATGCAAAATAGCCATACAACAAAGACCTACCAAGTTCTTTAAGCTGACCTACTATAAAACTTATCAGTTACCYAGCCATGAGCAAAAGCCCTCTCACCCTCACCACTATTACTTTCAGGAAATTCACTGATTGTTGTTCCAAGGACACAGAGTGTGAAAACATCCTTCAAAGTTCYGTTTTTATAAAACAATTTAGCTTTCGAACCTTAATAATGGAGCTCATATTTAAGTCTACTTCTGTTAACATCTTGCTAAAATATGAAATTGAGAGAAAACAATGTAGAGCATTATCCTTTCCTCCATCTCTTGTACTAAACTCATTATTCTGTGATAAATATTGTGGCTTAAGAGGATTAAAAAACTCTTTTTGTGTTAAGTGATCTGTTCCTCCAGTGCTAATTTTCAGGGTAGAGAACRTATCTTTCCAAGACATTTGAAAATGGCTGAAACCAACTGCTGCTCCTTCCTGATAACTGGAAGATGCTTTTCCTTCAAGCACTACAAATAACCTTCTATCCATGTTTGCTTAATGGGCATCCTCCAAACACAATATTGATATATATATATATATATATATATATATATACACACACAATATTGCTATAGGAACACCTGCCATAATGCTAAGGTTTTCGTTGTAAGATAGAGGCAAAAGTACTCCTAGATACATGGCAAAGAAACAATGATTATATTAAGATCCCACTTCAGCCAAGAAACTTAAACAACTCAAGATAAGCTACACATTGTTAAGAAAACACTAGGCAATCCATGATTTTTGTGTAAAGAAGCTTCAGAAGAAAAAGTTTCCTAAACAATACACAGTACTCTACTATGGACAATTAATACATATTGATAGTATCATCAAGCCTGACAAACAAGTAAAGAAACACCTGTAAGTACACACGATTTTATATTTCAAAGAAGTAGTATCACAGCAGAAGACTAGAAAGCATCATACCATTCCTTTTTTCCCATCTTTCATGAATGGTTGAAAAAATATTTTATACAGTTTTGGCAAAATGAAAGCTTAAGAACTCAAAAACCAGAGTATTATTCCAATAGCTTTGAGAACTCCTGCAAACAATTAACCCAGTTCCTGCATCCACGTAGTTGGAACTTTTAACTGCTCTCATTTTTCACAATGTTTACTTCTGACTGCTGTGCTTGTGACACTTTTAACTGTATGTGCCAGTTAAGTGCTTTTTAATTCTTCAGTTCTAATGAAAATACAAAGAATAAAAAAATTAATGCCATTCTAACAATAATACAATACATACTACTTGCAAATTCAAATAAAAAAAAGGTTTTTCAATACAGTCCAGCACCAACACTTCCTAGATTTTCAATTTATGCCGAACTGTGCATGCATGACTATGTAGAGCATATTAAAAAAATACATGGACACAGTATTAAACCTAAAAAGTAAAAGCATCTAATACTGTCCTACTCCTTCAGAAAGGAGTGTATTTATAGTGATATCACATCAGCACTGTCTGTTCAGAATTTACTTGAAGACAGAGAAATAGCATCCCTATYATCACTAACTTCCTGGGAGTTAGTAATACAGCTGTTAATAAGAGCAAGTATTTTGTTCTTCCTATTATATCAGACTGCAGTTAGTAAAGATCCACAAGAGAACAAGAAGTTAAAATCCTGTAACAGAAAGTTCAAATTTGTTCAATTCAGGAAAGTTGTGCTGAATTGCAGGCAGACTCCAAGCATTGCCCCCATCAGGCAAGTGGTTTTGGAGGTTTTTTTTTTGTGTGTATTGGGATTTTCAGGGCTTTTTTTTTGGTTACAGCCTGGATGAAAGACATTTGCTCCACAAAGTGGCAGCAGCCATACTGAAACACTATTAACCAAGAAACAGATTCCCCAAGTAAATTAACTATTACAAAAAGTTTGTGGGTTTACAAGCAGCTGAACTGAGAAACATAATTCTTAAGAAAGCAAAGAATTCTACCTGATTAAGTTTACAAACCATTAGATTTTATTTTTCTGAATAAGATAAACTTAAGCCATTGCATTAAAAACTTCAGTAATACAAACAACTGTGTCAAGGTTCCAGAAATTCAGCTTACTTCCTTGAGATTGAAACAAATTCCCTGCAAATGGAATCCGCCAGTAATGCCTTCTGAGGTCATCAGAATACATAAAGTCCTTCCAACGACTTTGTTGCCAACAGCCCACATAAGGCTTTTTTTTTTTTTTTTTTTTTTTGATATATGATAAGGAGAAAGGAGGTCTGGGTCTGTTCTTGACTGATGAAAGAAAAAGGATTGATGTTTAGAAAAGGGTGACTTTGGCAACTGCAAAAAACTTCGAAGAAAAATTGTACTATTTTCTTCAACCTACAGAAAGCCTTAAAGTCTCCAACCAATAAAGAATTTCCAGAAGTYGTAAGTAACCCTTTCAGTGAATCTTTAAACCTGAATATACACACACTATCAGACTCTGGTGTAACATGCATTTTCTGGCTCTGAACCACTTTGGCTGCTGTAATTATTTTKTTGGATTTTTTTGTCTTTTTCACTGAACTGCTCTTTGCAGAGGTCSTCATGCTAAAACTGCTAGAGTAATCTACATAATTCAAGCCTATTCTAAAYTGCAATTTTATAGATCACGTTCTATTTTATTATTCCAATCTTTCCTTAAAATTCTAAACTACCCATTTGAGTTATGCAAATCTTATGATCAGTAACCTGGGACAAAACGTTGCTGGAAATGTCACCAATACAAAATCTTCCACTCACCTGAAATAACACTATCAGTTCGTGTGAAAGCTTTTTTACTTTTTCATGCTGAATGAGGAATATTTCTATGCCAACTGTAAAAATCTCTGTTACACTAGAAATGAACAATGGTTGAAAAAATATGTAAAAAACTAGTGCCTTTTAGGTAGTGATTCATAAGAAAAAGGAATTTCTCTTTCTACTAAGAAACAAATACACTGTAGAGCTAGTATCGACTTGAACATTTTTCRTGACTAAAAATCTCCAAGTAACCCAACCGTTTTCCTATTTAAATATTAATATAATGGTGCATTGTTTTTTTTAACAATAAATTCAACTTACAGCACTTTAAATTTCAGATAAGCAAGCACATTTACTAGCTATCGGCCCAAAAAGTGAGAGAGCTTTTCCTTCTCAGCTGCTTACCTTGAAGAGTTCTCCCTTTCTACCAACTATTTCAGAGCAAAATTTGACTTCAGCTCTCTAGACTACAAATCTGGAAAGAAAAGCACAACGTGGACAAAAGAAAAACTCCTGGTAAACATGTGCAGAACGAGTCTTGCAGTGACGTTCTCCCAAGAACAATCACAAAAGCCCCATAAAATATGGCCTTATGAGCTCAGTGCTGCACCACGCCATATCACCTCATACATTCTCCTAGAAACTGAGCCACRCATCAACTTACCACTAAAGTAAAAATTTCAGAAAAAAAGGAGCAAACACAAGACCAAGTTAAGACTGAGATCAAATCAGTAAAGTAGAGTGCCTCAATACTATTGTCATGGTGTTTGAGTAGTGCTGCCCGTTTTCTTTTCCCCTTTACCGGTTTATGAGGACTCTTACTGAAAGTATTATGCCAAAAGTCCATATGACTCTACCTGATCAGTTTGGCACAAAGCACATCTAAATCGGTCAGTGGAGCCACTTGTTACTAATGTTTTCTGAAGAGTAAGATCTTTGTAAGGTTGAGGAAAGAAAGAGAGAAATCGCAAAAACCAATAACCTCCCATAACCGCACACAATGGTAAGCATGATGTAATCACTACAGTTATGGACTACAGTTCTCAAAACAGCCATATTGYGAGAAAACATTTGTCATGGCCTATCCAAGATTCTGCAAGTGCTCAAGCCCTATGACTTGAATTTGTTACTCCTTTCAGCACACATCATTTTATGTAGTAACAACTAAAATGGAGAGATTACTACAAATCGTCACGAAGTTATAAAATTTATGAAGCCTTTTCTTTTTTTGTCATAACATTAAAGATATAAAAACTCTCTCAACTGACAGATTGACTYAAAATTAGAAAAAGGTCTCACTCAAGAGTTACCAGTCCCTCACAGCTGAAATCTGAAACTGTTACAGAACTCTGAAGTTGAAAGTAAAATACAAATGGAATGATATCTAGAGCTTGGAGAATAGACAATGAGGACACACAAAACACCTCCCCACATTCCTGAGCAGCACAAGAACTTTAAATTCTGTGCTTTAACTGTTCCAGTAAAAACTCAATCACCACACATTGCTAAACGTATTCGTATTTAGCCTGCAAAGGTTAATATTCAAACAGTCTAACACCTTGACAGACAAAAATATTCATAATTTTTTAGTTGTGCTAATGTTCAAGCTGACTCTGAAAATACCTTAAGTTTCATTAATGCACCTGCAGAAAACAAATAAGGCTTTTAGTTACTAAAATAATTGTCTCTAATATTGAAATATCTAAACATGGMATTACCTTCATGGCATGGATTTCTTCTATTAATCTCTCAACTCGTTTTTGGTTCTTTAATTTCAAGTCTTCTGAACCCCTGCAAATGAAGTCTGTCTTTATTAAGAAAATCTGTTTAGTTGTTTTATTTACCCATTGGCAATACCCAATAGCAAAGTAAAAACAAAAAAAAATAAATCACAAGATGGAGGATAAATACAATCCCTTATTGTGAAATGAACATTTTAGCAAACAACTGAACATAGCCTAATGCTTTTGCTGGTCTGAACAGAGGAGAGAACTGTGAAGGTTTACCAGAACAATGTGAAAAACAAATGTTACTGTATCAGAAAATATACATCACAATTCATATCAACAATAGGTGACACCATTGTCTCAAATAAAMTGAAATGTTAAGATCTGTAATATTTAAATATGGAAGTTCATTAGGCTTGCTTCTTACTTTTCTCAACTTACTAAAATTGTGAGAGAAGAGTATGCTCAATTTACACTGTGAACACAGTAACAGATGTATCTCACACAATCTCAAATAAGACACATGGTAAGTTATTTGGGGCCAGTAATATTTGAAAACATAATTTACAAAATAATGTTTAAACTGTTTATGTAAGAATTAATTAACAGTAATTACTAAAAAGCAAGTATGATCTGTATATCTATGCAAACTGAAAATATTTTTTGCTCCACAACCCTGAAGACTACAGTGAGAAAACATGGTGCAACTTAACTTGAACAGCAGAATAGCCTAAAGATCAAAATCTTAAAAAGCAACACTTTACAGTAAAAGGTACTGTAACTGATTCAATTACCTTCCAATACAATAAATCCCATTAAAAGAGTCACTCCAACTCTGCTTTATGAAATCCCTTTTAGTTAGCATTTTTAGTCTAACCAAAATAATGTAAAAATAAAAAAATAGAATTTACGTATTTTAGAGCCTTAAGTTTTAAATGTAGTACACTTTCCCCCTCCTTTTCCATTTTTGCAAAAACCATTAAAATACTGCCTCATTTATAAAAACACAAACAAGAACACTATTATTTAAAACTGACTTTTTCAATTTTAATTTCCCGATGTGTCTGGTTAGTCTGCGAATAGTCAGGACTCTGGCCTTCTTCACATCTTTTCTCATCTTCACAACCTGTGAGAAATATGGAAGACATTATAAAGTATTTTCTTTGATTACATTCCATATACAATACACTCATTACATTGACTTCAATTTTAGAAATTAGTTCAACAAAGAGAACTACTTTTGAAAATAGAGTGCATTTCCCTGCTATCCAAATCCCATCTCAAATGAATTCAGATTTCCTTTAAAATCGAACCACTTCCATAAACATCAGAGGAAGAACAACCAACAGTCTAAAAATGCGTCTGAGGTTAAACAGAAGACAAGACATTCCTAACTAGCCATACTTCAATATTATTCTTAGAGCTAGATTGAGGTAGAGATTTGAAAAGTCTCACCTTTTGCCTTCACTTTGCTAATTTCTGTCCCAGTGAAACAGCACTGGTACGTTATGTCCGCTGGTACATAATGCGTAAAAGTAGTTTCATATTGAAACATTTTGAAGTGTAAAGRCAAGACTCTCAAAATAAACATTATTTATCATGGATCAGAAATTGAGATATGAAATTCTTTGCATATATTTGAATTAATTTTTGATAAAATAAAAATCCAAGAGATTTCTAACTCACTACAGCCTGTCTCTACTTGCTATCCTACACTGTATT
Organism: Malurus melanocephalus; assembly: GCF_030028575.1. Taxonomy (NCBI): domain Eukaryota; kingdom Metazoa; phylum Chordata; class Aves; order Passeriformes; family Maluridae; genus Malurus; species Malurus melanocephalus. The sequence continues at coordinate 264,271 of NW_026623316.1, read as the reverse complement.
CCCAAATTTAAAGCACACAGTTTTAAAGAAAATTTGACAAYGATATTTTGGTCTTACTTCTCACCACAATAACAAAGAATGAGAATTTGAATTATTGGTAGACAGATGGGATGAACAAAGAAATCCTTCCAATCTTTTCTAATTAAATTCCATAATGGAAAACCTTAAGCCAAGGTGTGATCTAGTCAATGATGAACATTTCAGTGATACAGGGAGTCAATAATGACCCTTTTTTTTTAACAACTCAATCTCTCCCTTATTTATTCATATATATCTTACTATGTCTGTTAAGATTTTGTGTTTGACAGTTAAACTTAAAATAACATTAAATACTAAAACAAACAAACAATCATTCTTCCTGACAAAATCCTAATTCATCTGAAATTTATCCAGTGGGGTAAGTTTCAAAATTAAGTTGGCACCTCTCTCTTAATAAAGTTCTTTACATCAGATGATTTCTGTTCTAATTTCTCAGAGATAACACCAAAATGATAGATTGATGATGATGACACCACCTAGTCAGATACTACACTACTATAAAACTACATGAATACTTAACAAAAAAAAAAAAAAAAAAAGATAAATCTTCAAAGCTCACAGAGTATTTCACACCTGTGATGAAGAATCTGGCATGTACACCCTGTGCAGACACCATAAAGATGATACTTACAAAAAGAGAAGTAGAACATGTATTTTGCAGACCTGATTGTATCTGTAGCATAGGTTACACAACCTCAATCAAGTTGTTTAGTCCTGAACTGTATTCAGTAATGGCTTAACTGAAGGCTGAATCAGAGCAAAACAATTTCTAGAGAGGGACACATGCTGATTGTTAGCCTTACTTCTGCCAGGGAAGAGAGGGAACATATAGAGTAGTGCTCCCCTAAGAAGCAAGGGAAGGGAATTGTTCAGGGGACAGCATTAGTCACTTGCACCACAAGAAGTGAAAAGGTTAAAAAAAATTCAGGACAAAAAATGACCTAAAATTGGTCTCCTATTCCAAAAATTGTTACAGCAAAGGTCAGTACCTACCTTAGTTACCCTAGTAAAAGTACCTGCACACACAGGTGTACCTACAAAGGCATTTCCATGTCAGTCCATAGCAGAAACCACATGCCAAAAAGCACCAAATGCCAAGTTTCTACTACACAGCAGCACTGCTCAAGTAACATGCTAAGGAAGAAATCCATAACATTACCATGTGGCACCTAGGCATGCAGAAATCTCTTTTCTATAAAACACTGAGTCTATAAAACAGTCTATAGTCTTTTTCTATAAAACACTTATGCGTTTACAAGATTATCAYAGATGCCTACAGTACATCATCTTCTAAAAGGAAGAAAGAAAACAATGTAGCTTCTGGTTGAAGAGCTCTTTGATATTATGTACATTCAATGAGTTTGGAATGGCAGAATGCAAACTGAGTAGGCCTTCTTAGAAAGTCAGGGAAGGGAAGGTTGTTTTAAGTTTGGGGTTTTTTTATTGTTTTTTTTTAAATAACCACAAAAAATATTCACAAGCTAGAAACATACTGGAATTCCAGTAACTCATACTTTACATATTAGTTACCCTGCATGCTAACATGAAGTATATTTAACTTTCTCTCAAAAATATTTTGTCATGTATTTTTTAACAGAAATATTAATGCACACACAGCATGTTTCCCGGGCCTACGAGAGCCAAACTCTGCTGCCAGCCAACGAAAGCTGTATAGACATGACAGCAGGAATGGGAGAAGGTATTCGCTCTTTGGCAGACTAGGAATACCAATTTATATAATCCAGTCACTTTTTTCACACGGGACAGTATGCATCAACTGTGTTCTTGGAAGTACTCAAAACGTTCTCAAGAAAGCACTCAGCTCTTCGGGAAAGAAATCAAAAAGATTTAGCTTCAGATTTACAGTGTGCCTGAAACAATAGGGTTTAGACCACCAGGGTAGCCCCTGGTCTCTCATGTTACAAAGTAAGAGAGGCAACTTTGCCTTCAGTGAAAAAAAAAAACCCAACAAAACCAAACAAAATAAAAAATGCCCAACAAGAAGAACAGTCATGACTTTCAAAAAAATACTAACAAATATTTATTCATAATAAGGTATTTTTTATAAATAGCTCAAGAAAAGGCAACAAGAAAGGCAGAAGTCTTTGAACTGAAACTTAAAAAGGCTGCAGTGTAAGTCAGAATCACACTTTATGCTTTCAGACGAGGCAATGAGGATTTTAATCTACTCAGGAGTCACAGTAAGCACAAAAGAACAATTATAAACACGCAAAACACAAACCAAACTATTTATTCTATCAACAGGATCTAAAATTCCTGGAAATTAGGGAAGTCTGCAACTGTATGTGGAAATAACCACTTCAAGGATTTCTTTGAACAAAGAACAAGAGATGCTTTCCTTGTCCTTGAAGACACTTCTTTATTTTGTTGGGATACACTATTTACAAGGCAATTAAGCCACTCCTTCATTAATACTACCAGATATCTGTGTTTACAAATTATTAATAATAAATAGCACATAAGAATATATTACATATCACTTATTAAATCCAGAAGAAATCATAAAAGAAATAAACTCACCTTTAAAAACAAGCCTAGGTAATATCATRCATTAGCACGAACGCACAATAAGCATTTTTTAAAAGCTACAGTTATGAATAAAAAACACATCCATTTAGCACTATGCCTTCTCACAGAATACTGTCTACTACTACTGATCCTAAACAAAGATGAAATGCRAAAATATTCCGTGACTGCTGGTATTCCACAAAGAGAGGCATCCATCAACCCAACAGCTTGCCACCTGCAGTAAGCACTGCCACAAAGAGTGACATGTACCAGCCAGCTGCACGCAAACCACTTCAAGCCATAAGCAGATGGTAGCTGCTGCTGCCCTTTCAAGAAAGGGGCAAACAAAGAGCACAGCAGGGGATCAGCAGATGACAAGCCAGACAGGAATTAGAAACTCTCCTGCAAATCACCTTTTCCAAGGAGTGCACATTGCTGCAGGGGATTGTAACAGGAATTGCTGGCTTCAGCACAGGCTACGTTAAATTGATACTTGGCACAAAGCTCTCCATACTCATCTGGCAATAGAAACAGCCCCAGTTAGAATGGATGAGTACCACTGACAGAGTACAAAGGCAACATCGAGTACATATCAAACGAAGAGGGTGATTTCTAGCAAATAATAAATAACAAGTGTGTTTCTAAAGTGTGTGTTTAAAGACATCACAAGAACTGCATTTAATGCAGAATTTACAGCTGAGAAAGGGAGAAACTACTAGCTTCACCTACTTCACCTTCCTATTACAATTACACCTGGCTCCAAAGGGTTAATATCCATTCCCAGAGAATTGTCTTCTTGTGTGGTAGTCCAATCAGACCTTCCTAATCCTCAGCATGTCCAAGCCCTTCTGTGCCCAAGCAGGAAATAAAGGGAAAGAAACTAACACAGGATTACTTAATTGCTCCTTTGATCTCTGTGTCTTCTCTAGGTTTTTTTTGGGGGGGGTTTTGTTTTTTTTTGGTTGTTTTCCATGAAATAGTTCCATTTGGACACTAGTATTTCACTCATAGTTACAAATTAATTTCAACTAACAAAAGCCTTGGAAGGGCTGAATCAGTTCCTAAATCAGTGTCAGACTGTCTGGAAAGGGCTTCTGATCACAGACACTATCCCTTTTAATTAATGGAACATGGTTATTGTACAAAATACAAGAAAAAACACAAGTGTAATAGAACATAAAGTTATTTTAAGAGCCTCCCACATAATTTGGCTGTTCCAAAAAAACATATTTTAAAATTTTCAAGTTTCTTTAAAAGAAACATAAGGCATTTTTAGATAGCACAACACCAGAAAGTCTGGTTTAGGTTCTGAAAGCCTGCACCAATACAGAGTAGTCCTCATATTAGGGAKGGCAAGAAAAATGCACCAAGGAATGTGGATAAAATAACAGTATAGGTATAATTATACATTCAAATTCACATGACTAGTCAAAGATATTTGCCTTCATATTTTTAAGACAACAGCAGCAAAGTTCTCAAATGAACATTACACTAGAATAAAATGTTATACTTGGCCACTTCTGAAACTTGTTTTGAGGTCTGTATAAGCAACATGACTCCAAACTAAGCTAGCATTCAGCCAATTAGAAAAAAATATAAAGGAAAGTGTGACTAAAGGTTTGTASATGTATCAAAAAAGGTACATGTCTACTCTGAACTATAGTATCAACTGAAGTGGACAAATTAACAAAACAAAACTATTCTGCAAAACAAAATCCAATGGATTAAGAGAAGCCTATGACTTGTTAGAATGTATTTTATCCAAAACTACTGAAATACTAGAACAACCGTAACAGGAAAAGTGTTTTTTATACTACTATGCACAAAAGCTAGTACTGTATATGAAAACACCTGAAGGATCCAGAATGTCCTAAATTCTTCTTAACTCCAAGTTAATAGAAGTTAGCTTACACAGTCAGCCCCAGCTATCCAAAATGCATGAAAGCCAATAAACTGATGGACATGTCCTTTTCCTCAGAGCAGTCTGAAGCACACACAACTGTTCTTGGGCTTGAGCCCATGAGGTACTGAGTATTTTGGTCCTGACCCAATAATGCACTTAAATTATTAAATCCTTAAACAACCAGCAGTAGATAGGCTAGAATTTCTTCATCCACTTCTTTACGCCAGCACATAATCTAGTCCTAGTTCTGGTACTAGCAACCAGAAAAGACAAATCATTCTATTCTCTTTAAGGAAGAACGCTACATTTAACCTCTTCTTGTGAAAAAAACCCCAAACCTAATTGTAAGAGTTTATAAAATTTTGAAAGATCCACAATGTTGAACGAACACACCCCATTAAACAGAGGCCTCTAGCCTCTCCTCCAACATGGTAAAGTCTCTCCAATATGAAAATTGTCTTCAACAAGAGAAYTTTGCAGACACAATCACAAAAATATTTTACAGTTTGAAGATGATGTTCTGAAAGCAATGTTCTGTAATTATGTAGAAACATCCAAATTCATTGTGCAATACAAGATCTCTTAYGCCTTTTCTATCACTTGATGCCTGAAAAAGAAAAGAGGGTAGTTCTCAGCTTGCTTTTCCATTTCAGTTTCTTCCTGTACTTTCCAGGCTAACAGGATTCATCTAACAGGATTATGACAGCCACATGTGGGAGTGGGATAACAAGGAGAAAACATCACGAACCAAGGTTGTTAATTCTGTCCCAGGAAGAGTCTATTTTAAATATATCTGATCATATTGCTATTGATAAATTACCTGGGTAACAACTAATAAATTTATGGGGTCTAGTAAATGACAGGAAAAATATGAAATTGCAGGTACAGAATATACTTCAGTCCTCATAGATTCCCTTCATGCCAAGAGAACTCTAGGAGGTTTAAAGGAGAGCCTGATCTATTAGGATCAAAATGACTTAAAGCAAAAGAAAAAAAAATTATATATGCCCACAGGTATACAGTAGTTTTTACATTCTACTGCCATAAGAAATTTATTTTTGAACTACCTCAACTTTAAACATGCTTCTAAAGTAGAAAGGGAAGAGGTCACTAAAAACACACAAAAATCACTTGTGTTTTGTACAGTGGCTTTTTTTTACAAATTTTTACAAATCACTTAAGTCCCACATCAACAAGTGTCAAAACAAGAAATTCAGCTTTAAAAACCCAAACGAAACAATAAAAAGTGAAATGCATTTAGACTGAATATTCAAGGTCTCTCCAGTACCTACAAGAAAAACATGGAACAGTTGTCACTGATCTTCTTTCCTTTTCTTGTTTTAGGGCACTCCAAAAACATTGGTTTCATTTTATAGTTACTTGGCAGTTGTCTAACCAAGAAATTACCATGGCAACAGAGTATTCTCAATGTTAATTTTTGGTGCTATTTGCCAACACAGAGTTTTAAAATTTGAAACACCTGCAGCTGGATCACGTATTAGCCAGAACTAACAATAGTATATAATCTTTTGAGTGAATAATCTAAGTGAAAAAATGTTTCTGGAACTTCATTATAAATATTTCTCTCTATTATCTGGAATGTCAGCTTGAAAGATCTAATGATTTTTAGATCCTTAGGAAAAGTTAACAATTGCCAAGTTTCCTTTTTTTCCTTCCTTTTTTTACAAAAAGAATCCCTGTATTACAGTATATATTTTATACATGTCAAAATATGTGGAAATAGGCAGTCAAGACTTAGTACAGCCTCATATATTTGCATTATAAAAACATATATAGGGTGGCAAAGGCAACATAAACACACCTGTGAGGAGTATCGGTGTTCAGTTCCAGAACAGTTTTATACAAACATATACAGCAAAAAAGAATATATATACAAAAAGAAAAAAACAAAACAAAAAAAAAAAACAAAGTGAATTTTTCAGCCCGATCAGTTTCCTGAACTGTTTTTGCTTATGGTCAAACAAATGTTAGCTAGTTCCACCACAAAAGAGCACAGCAAGAATGTACAGAAGACAGAGAGAAGGACTTCAAGAAATCAGACTACAATAAATAAGCTATCCCTTTATTTAACACCAAGATCAAATAGAAAATGATAAGGAACTCAGTTTTTCAGGTACTGTTTGTGCCATACCTGTGTGGTGTTAATCTTGCCTTTGCYATCTGCAACTACATGCAAAAGGTTTGAATCAAGTGGACTCAATTCTACCCCAGCACATCTAACAACATGTATAAAAATTCTTGAAACATGAGGTAAACTCTTGAAACATGAGGTAGGATTAAACTATTGCACCCTGCTGCCCAAAGCAGGCAGAAATGCCACCACTAGCTGGAGCATCGAGAAAGCAAAACACCTGCAGCTTCTCAGGCCTCTGGGTACGCACTCTATCAGGGTCTCCACGATGAACAAAAAAAGCACACCGCCACTTGGGCAAATTTCTACCTTCCTCACAGGAAAATTAATGCACATACCCCTTGTGAGTTACTGTCAAACCCTACTTCCACAGTCTGCCCATGCTGCTTTCTTTCCATCTTCTCAACCGAGGCACTGAAATATGGGTTTCTTTATTCAATATAGCACTGCATTTCCTCCTGCATGGAGAACAGTTGTCATTTCTAGAATAATTTCTTCAAGTGGAAAGCACATTGAGTGCTCAAAGTGCTAAAAATATCATTTTCATCTGAAYGTTTTGAAAAGCAATTGCAAATATCTAAGATAGTTGCAATGGAGTAAGACTAGCCTAGAATTACTTGCTCATTGCCAAAGACCAAAATTTAGTGGATTTATTGTTTCAAAGTCAGTGTCTCACTGGATGGAGTCAGACTTAAGGTACTTCAGAAAGCATTCAAGTCCAAACCAGGATCATGAGCTGGCTAGACACATTTCTAAACCCTAAATATACACCAGTAGTTGAAAATGTCCAGATAACAAATAACTGTTGTAAAGTAGCCACAAGATGCTATACTAGATAAATCACTGCATAGGACTACCTGAAGGTAATTTCTAACTGTATTTAATTGATCAGCTGAATGCAAGCTTGAAAAAACCCAGATATCACTCTCTGCTAAAAATATTTTCACGGAATGGTAAAGTGGAATATGATCAAGGCATTCAATACAGTGTAGCTCAATGGATTTTTACATCTAGGACTTCTTAATTAGATCAGTGGTCTAGCTAGAAGTCCCATGTGAATTTCATGCCTCCTTAAGCTCTGACTTTCCAGAAAGACAGTAACAGCAGAAGCTACAGTAGTGACATAAGAATTGAGGATGGACACACATTAATAAATAAGAGTGCTGAGGGCTTTTTCCCCTCTTCAAACGGTGAACCTTTCCAAAGCAGGTGAAAAACAGCACTGCTCCCAAGGCAATATTATGAATCTATACCTTACTTGCAAAATCTGAAGAATGACACCACAGCTTGACTATACCAACTCACAATCTGTCTGATTTTTACATTAATGATACAGGTCACAAACATAATCCAAACCCTTCAAGTTGAACAGGCATCCTGAAAAGAAAATCGTGTCAAAATTGGGTAAGACCCTTTCCCTGTAACAGATACAGAAATTCAACCACAGCATTTAGAGTATCAATTTGGAGGTGTGTTTGGCAATGTGATTGCTTAGGCTTGGGATTCAGAGATGCTAACATAAATGAAGCACCTATGAGGTACTGGCCTCATAAGTCACCTCAAAAAAACTTCAAGTCTTGAGTGCTAATATTTACAACGTTTTTCAGCCATTCTGAAAGAGTGGGATATCAAAACTGTGTATTCTGAAATTGTATTTGTTAGACTGGTTTCTAAGAAAATTAGGTTTGTCTCCATATTGCTTATCTGTCACTAACCCTCTCTGGTAACTTTTGGGCTTATTAAACCAAAACCAAGGCTGGCTAACATGCAGAGTTCCTATGTGTTTTGTCAAAACTGGTAGCCAAGTAGGAGACATGAACTAACATCAGCATGGCTACCATGCAGAATTCAAGCCTCTTTCATTTTGGCTGAGAACAGTACATGCATACTCATTTGCCAGCATGTCTGGCTCTGAACCAGCCACAGAACACCACCTCCTGATTGTCCAAACAGGTGGGAAGCACGAACCATAATTAATTACTGAGAACACTCAGAGTAACCCCAAGGATAAAACACTAAAAACTGTAGAGACAGAGAGCTGAGGATATCCATATCAAGTTTAATGGAATATTGGACTCAAAGCTGCAACACAAACATCACTGGTTTTCAATTTACACACACAATGCATTTTATTTTACCACATTCTTTGCACTGATGATTTAATTTAGTGGCTGAAACTTCAAGGGAAACTAGAACACTAAGGACTTGCTGAATGGGATAGAAAGAGAGCTTCTGCGGCAGGCAATTCATTCAAAGAAAAGATACTTTTAGAGTTACTTCAATTGCCCTCGGCTTATATTAGTCTCTCACATCAGGAGGGCAAGGAAAGAATGGGACATCTGTTACAAAGTTACAGAATCGAAATATTTGACAAATATTTGTATCTCAATGTTACCAGGAAAGCATTAGCATTATTTACTAGTTTTGAAGTATTTGGTACTTCTGCCCTTCTTCTAACGTAAAATCTGTCTTCGTATTCAARAAATGCTATCCAACTCATTTCTCTGTAGCACGAGGCTTCTTTTACTAATAGACTAGGAAGTCTAACTTTTCATGGGTCATGGTGCCCCTAGCCCAGAAACCTGGCATGCATTTAAAAAGCAAGTATCAAAACACATCCAATGAGTAMAAACGAGTACAAACCATTTAGACCTAGCGACCAGCAAACCATTTACTCCAGTGACTAGCAAGAGCCATAGCCTCAGGGAACACACTGATAAAAACTCATATAAAGCAAATCCAAATTTGTATCACAGAACTTTCTGATTTACATTTCCAAACAGGATTAATATTCAGCCTGCGCCAAAGACTACAAACATCACCAAAATGTGAGGTGAACTTCCATTGGCTTCAAATATGACGCAATATTATTGGCCTAACAAACTGAAATGCTACACTACTTCCCAAAAAGCAAACTGCTCATCCATTAAGGTGCTTTCTGCTATTATGTCTCTATGACTTCTTTTTTTTGGTGGGAACCTTCATTCAGTCAGTCGTTAC
>NW_026623316.1:122259-253658 GCF_030028575.1 Malurus melanocephalus | reverse complement strand
ATTGTCTGGAATTCCTAATTTGTCCATATAAGGTCTGCTCTCCTGCAGTATTCATAATGTTTGCAGCATTTCCTCGGTAGTATGTGCCTCTGGACAAAATCCCCCATTCATTCCTTTGAACCAGCTGATATTCAGAACAGTTCTTACCAGCATCTCATGCAAACGGCTTCTATCCACTTATCTCTTCCTACATTAACACACCTGTGCATGACTTTATGTTTACACTGAAAATACATGTATCATTTACACTGAAAAACACCTTCAAGCTCATAAAGCCTAATCATAAATGAAACACTGCCAAGCCAACCACTAAACCATGTCCCTCAGTGCCACATCTACACATYTTTAAATACTTCCAGGAATGGTGACTCAACCACGATTCTGAGCATCCTGTTGCAGTACTTGACAACACTTTACATAAAGAAATCTTCCCTAATAGCCAGTCTGGCACAATTTGAGGCTATTTCCTCTTGTCTTGTTACTTACGAAAAGAGACCAATCCCTGCCTCACTACAACCTCCTTTCAGGTGGTAGTAGAGAGCAATCTACCTCAGCATCTTTTTCTATACACACATTTCATTTGGTATTAAATGCCATAAGAATAAACAGATACCACTGTGACCCTTCTGTGCAAATGAAATAACATAATGGTATTTTTTTTTTCATACAAAATCAGTACAATTAAAAATCCCTCTCCTTTATACAAATTGAAGGACAATCAAAAGAGTCACTGAATTTAGTAGTTGGCCACTTTTATTTTTCCCTTAATTGCTCTTCACTACTGACCTCTACAGCATCAGACAAACTGAAAAGAATTTTATCATTGCATACCAGTGAACTATTTGCAATGAATTCACAATTGACTACTATTTTCCTTCTAGGAACACCCCTATCCCAAGCCCCCAAATTCTATTATGAAAATGTCTACCACCACACCTTCYACACCCGTTTCAGCCTTACTCCCTTCTTCATTTGGCATTAAGTTGATGACCCAGCAATGTAAAGGCTGCTGAAAGACATCTGCAAGGACAGCAGTACGCAACTCTGCACATTTACTGTAACAGAACCAATTTTAAAATTGTGTTTTATTCAGGCATATATAGCCATAAATTACATTGATAAAAAAACTACACTGTGTACTGCAAGTACCTCACAGTTACTTTAAAATAAAAGTTACAAAGTTTCCCATGACCATTTGCATGTTTTTTTCATTATTGTACACTACCACACCAAGGAACCACAGATGTTTTTGTTTTATGAGAGCATCTTACTAGCCTACGTGGCCTACCACACACACTTTATATAAACCACTCRAGCTAAGAAAAAGTTTCTTTTACTCTGCTCAAGTACAGTAGCTCGATAATGGCTGCATACAATACTGGCAAAAGTAAAAAACTGCCTTGTTAGCCATGCTTAATTGCTTCAGTAATCTGCTCAAACAAAATCTGTGTGAAGAGCTGATCAGAATTTGCTGCTAATATTAGCAAAACTGATGATGTGGCAACTCTAGAAACTTTAGAAACAGCTGCTGGAACAGTTCCTAGGGAAAAAAAAAAAACCACAACTCCTCAGAATTATATCTCACAGAGTATAAGTTTGGAAATTTCATAAGCTTTCAAAAGACCTTTTCCTTAGGACATTTACATGGTCTGTAAAAGAATGTCAGTAATTTAACACTTGAACTGTTTTAAGCAGAAATCAAGCCCTGTAAAGTACAACTTTCTTCTTCTTCAAGAAACTGTTGTGCCTAGAATTATTTATTAGTAACACAACTAATGCAAGAATTTTTACATGCATTACTATAGAGCTAAAATGACTGTTGCCAAGTATTCCAGAGTTTAAGAAGAAAGCCGTGCTTGCTTTCCAACTCTGGACAGACTTGYAATATACAGAAAAATAGTAGTGATTTGCCAGTATACTAAGAAATGAACTGATGGAAAAGATTAGCTGTTTAGTTTTGAATTGTGTAGAAATTTATCTTTTCTCAGTTCTCATAATTTGTTTATGTGCCTTTCCAAGACTTCAGACCAACTTTAGTGACATTTAAGAGACTGCAGGAGCAGCTTCAAGGAAGTATTTAAGACCATGTGCAAGCCAGGGATACATACATCTTGGCAGTGCCAATATTCATCCACAGTTTTAATCTCACCACAGAGCATCCTAGAGACCTGTACTTCTTCAAAAGTATCCAAGTGGTRGCCACTCTACCTTAAGAATAATTTTAAAATAGTCACAGATGAACATAAAGCAGRCTTAAGTTGACTAAGAGATAAAGACTCTCTATACAGCTTAACCATACTGGCAGATAACTCAGAACAGTAGAAGAACTGGTGTCCAGCATCTGAGGAACAGCCTAGATGCTGGGGTATTTAAGAGAACTGAAAAACCTAGTATAGGAGTCTAGGGCAAATGCTTCTACTTTAAGAAAATGGTTTGGCCAGCATACTGTTTAGATGCTGGATGAAACAAGGCTCATAAACCTGAGAGAAAATAGTAAAAGAGAACTCATCTATAGACCAGCAATAATTTTCTGATGAGTTCTGAGTTCCAGTTTTTCCTTTCAGGGAGCCCATGTATTTTATGCTAATTGTTAGATAGGCAGTCCTTGGAGAACTACCAAGGACTTTTCCTACAGAAATGCTCCCACTGGTGAAACACATGACCAGGCTCCCCTCACTCCATAAAACCACCCTTCTTTGCCAGACAGTAGCCCAGCAATAGCATTTGTTAGTACTTATGATTAGTGCACTCTGCTGGTCATTGAGATTCACACGATTCAATTAACCTCAGACTGAAGGGACCTGTACACAAGCTTTCTCAATCACTGGAAAGTTTTATAACAACTAAACCATTAAATTAAAAATTTTCCCCATCAGACAGCGTCATGCCTTAAAAGACAGCACAGGATTTTTATCTCACAGCTCAGTCCAATACGATGTAACTGGTCATACAACTCACCTCAAGTCTCACTTCCCCTTTATATAAAGACAGTACACACAAATATTAAATTGCCCAAAGGAGCTCCTTGGTTACCACATAGACTGGGAGACAGCACACAAACAGATMTGTGGGGGTAACTACTTTATTTTAATGAGATGCTGGATCACTGCACTGGACTGGCTGCCCAGTATTTCAAACTGTTTCACACACTGTAATGCCTASAGCACTCTATCAGTGTTATTTTGAAAGGTTCCGTTTAGGATTTTTTTCCATCACTGTAAGGAAGGCCTACCTTAAAATATCTTGACATACGTTAGGTAATAGAAGTGAATTTGATCTCTGGATCTAATACACTAAAAACCTGAATGCTCACATCAATTTGCCCCTGACTGTGAAAGGCACTTTTAAAGAAAGCCCAAGAAGGCTCAAGTGTTAATTCCTTAACTCCTGATGGAAATACAACTCAAGTATTACATTTGCCTTTACTTATTACTAGACTGTAATTTGTTCTTTTGCARCAGCTAAGAGACTGTGCTTCCTCCCCTTGAGGAATTCAAGTCTTATTCACATTTCCCAAAAAAATAAATAAAATTAGTTATATGTAAGAGACTGTATGACCAGCTTCAAGGAAGTATTTAAGATCACAAGTTAATCAGGGATAAACACATCTTGGCARTGCGAGTACTCAGCCACAGCTTTAGTTTTGACCCTGGAGTATCCTAGGCACCTGAACACCAGTGAAACAGTAAGATTCTTCGTTGAAGCAGATTTGTAACTTGTCTCCTATGAACTCTATGTAAGGCTATCAAGATTAGATAAATCGAAGAGCTCCTTTGGCTTCTCCTTTGAACCACTTCTCCTGCTTTTACAGCATTGACCACTACTTAATTTCTGTATCAAACACCTGCCAGACAACATAACTGCACATCATATAATCATCCTGTTTTAGATTTTGCTGATTCAATACCCTCTCCAAATCTTATGCTTGTTTCACGGAAAGCCATTGCTTAAACAGAAACACTGAAGTGAGAGGAAGAACAGCACAGCTCTATCAGCCAACAATACAGCTTACTCACTGTGGTGGCATAGTCCATTACTCTATCTCTCCTCCATGCCTCATCTCTAGCCCCATATTCCTGCTGYTCAAACTTCCTTGACTCTGCCAACGTCAATCTGTAGTTGAAAACTAGCATATGATCACAGAAGAGGGAGGCAAGACCACAAGGCTGGAACAGAGTGAGAAGCTCCAGATTCAGAAGCAGCAAGCCCAGGTGCTTGTGAAACCACAGTTGGAGAATCACACTCCTTCACGGGCACATCCCATCTGTCTAAACTGTAAAGCAATTTAAGCAAAAAATTCACCTGATACACAAATTCCATATTCAATCAAGYTTGGAAAATTTGATTCACATGTTTCACAGACAGAAATAACTCTCAACTGTAAGAATGTGCTTTACATAATACGATGTCTTATTAACACTCAGCTTTAGCCATTACAGCATTCATTTAGATACACATTAGAACATTTATTTTTAAAACCACGTACACAGACATCATTAGCGTTAGATTCATGAGCTTGCTGCRGCATAGCTCCTTGAGGTAGCTGCAAACAGAATATAATTTCAAAAAAAGGTGGGTAAAAAGATAACTGTGTTTGTTGCAATAATACAATACTGGCTATAAAAACAGAACAACGTAATTTAAGAAGCACACGTTCTGGGAAAAAACCTTCCATTCAACAGCTTCAGTTTAATATTAGTGTATATTATTGATCAACAAGGATAATTTTTCATATTAAATATGAGCTATGTCCCTTTAAACTTGCCCTTGTCTGYGGCAGTTGATGATTATCTGCTGCCATCTAGCAAATGTTTCCAGAAAAGTTTAACTTTGGAAGCTCTTCTGTGGCAAGAAACCTGAAATTAGAAAGCTTTTAAAAATAGGAAACAAATTTGASACAGCAGCAGGTTTTTAAAATGATTCCTTCAGCCTGCAAGCTTGTAACAGTAAGCACAACAGGAGAATACAATTAARCTTAACACAAACCTTCAAAACTGCAATCATAGGTGGCGAATATAGAATTGCAAAACTGAAATTTTCATTCTRTGACTTACGCTTTCCTGCGTATCCAAGACTGCAATGAGTAGAAAATGATAAGAAACACAGCATTTTCTTCTTTCCCAAAACTCTATTCTTTACAGTTTCACTTTGTTCCAACTTTCTATGTTTCTTAGTTCTTTCACATTCACCCTCCCTCCCCTTCACCCAATTCCTCCTTGGGCAGTAATCAAAATGCACCAACCCCATAAAGTAATAYGATGCCTGAATTACAAATACAATTGTGTTTCTTAACCCCTTCCAATCTTAATTTTTCAGTCAGATGGTCACACTGAAACTGTACCACATTATTTACCAGCAGCAAGATGGCTTCCTAAAATTACTTGACCTTGCTGACTGTGGGATCCACCCAGACTTTGCTTTTTTCTGTTATTATCTAGGTATATGTTCAATCGGAGAAAAAGGAAGAAAATATTTATATACTTTTGACACTAGTCCTACTTGTTAACTGGAAACAGTGTGACTTGGAGCTTCTACACTTCTATAAAGAACTTTCAATGAAAAGGAGGATTAATGAAATGTCTGAACTATTTGTTATTAACTGATTATGATTGGTTTCTTAGTATTTTCTGTCTTATTTCACTTCATCACAACAATTGCAATGTCCTCTTTTCACCCTGGATCCTTTACATGGTATGGTTACCTCAAATCTCTCATTCATACAGTCACCTAAAAATACAACAGTTTCATTCTTTGTTCCATATCAGATCAGAAGAGTTGGGAAGATATTGCTCCAAGGAGGTACTATTCCTTAAACAAAATACAATTTTAAAAAATCAAAGCCCAGTGACTTTGGAGGTCTCTACTCCTTTCTAATTTCTATGAAATTGGACAATATTTCAAAAACCTCTCAGAAAGGAGGCAGACATCACAGTCCACTATTTGTCTCAATTCCCTGGAGGACTGTCTTAATAATAACAATCATAATCATCCAAATACATGTCCTCTGGTTTCAAAGCACATATACACTTCATGTAGTAGACACTGCATTAACGAGTAAGTTTTTCTGACACTTATTTGTTTTGTTAGTTACTAATATCAAACATAAGCCAACAAGTAATTAAAATAAAGGTCAATTGACATTAAGGTAAGTGCCAGTTTATATCACTGAGAAACATTGGTCTTTTGCTCTTCCTGTAAACAAAATATGATTTGGTAAAGAAAAAACTTGAAATCCATCATCCWAGAATTTCTTAAGATTCCACCACTTAACAGGACATGGTAGTTAATGTTAAATAATAGCTCAAGTCTTTCTTTGCTAGAATTAAAACCTGAAATATGTAAGTATAATACAGCAGAATTTCATGAAATGGTTTGGTTTGAAAGGGACGTTAAAGACCACCTGGTTACAACCTTGCTGCACTGAGCAGGGATACCTCCCCTTGGACCAGATTGCTTGGAGGACATCCAGCCTGGCCTTGAACACCTCCAGAGACAGGGCATGCACATGCTAGTCCATTTCTTCCTAATATCTAATCTAAATCTACTTTCTTTCAATTTAAACCCATTCCCTCTAGAACTATCTCTACATGCCTTTGAGAAAAGTTCCTCTCCAGCCTTCTTGTAGGCCTACTTCAGATACCTGACTCCTGTAAATCAAGTTTATCAGCTATATAAGGGTCACAGTATACAGYTGCTCTGCAATTTGCTTTGCCTTAGCAAACTGAAAGAATACACAAGCAAAGTTTATTTAATAGAATGATTTTCAAAAATCATTCATCTAAACATGGTCCAATTCCTCCAATTCATCTCTGTTAGACAAAGACAGGATTTTTTACTCTTAAAATACAATCTTTCAAGGGCATCTCTTTAACAAATACACTGAAGGTATATATTACAGAGTTGGGAAATATCCAGCTATTTGYAAATAATGTATTTCACATTTTATGACTGATTACCACAGTAATTAATGCAGCTGTGACAAAAGGGCATCAGCATAGAAATGGAAAACACTTCATAATTCATTCACGCGAGGTCTCCATCCTACTSTAAGCCACACTGTGCCTTCAGTCCTTCTTGAAGAGATGGCATCCACAATTTCAGTCTCTGTCCTACCTTACATCTCAGATGGACTTATTATTGCAGTGTCTACTTTCTGTTGAAACTCTAGAGAAAGCTACCTCCTCTAGAAAATATAAGAACTTACTTTCAGTTTCCTCTCAGGAAAACATTATGTTCAAAGTGTAAGATGAAMTGGCATTCCCAGTGTCCTTACTGAAATTTTCCAATCTTTTGCAGAKAAACTTATTGTATGTTTGTGGTGAAAGACTATGAAACACCATTCAAACTTCAATCAATAAAAAAAAAACCCCGGCTAAAATACTGAAATACCCTCTTCTTTTTTTTTTCAGTGATTTACTGCATACTTCTGTGTCACATTACTCATTTYTGATCTTATAATTTTTAAGAGCAAGAACCAAAAGTTATTGAGTGAATATCTCTATTTTACGTAATATCAAACATTTTTCCTGATGAACAGGCTACATCTCACTAAATTCTTGACCAGGAAATCAACGTGCAAATCAACCTCTCTCCAAGTTACCACATGCCTAAAACAAAGTAATTTTTGTTCTGCTGAAAACAAATTGTAACCAAGCTGTTAATTATATAGGAACTCTGGAAGTGTACAGTGCAAGTTGCAGGTGCTGATATCAAATGCCCAGCACAAGTGCCAGTTATTCTAAACTGTTGGTGCAACACCTAAAAAGAGGTTGGTTTASCTATGTCAGGCTTATTGTGCACAAYGATTTGCATATGCGCAACCAAAACCCATCACAAGTGAAACACACCTMACCGAATTCACAATATAGAGAGGAAAAAGATTCTGAAATAAATATAAACCACCAAACTTATTGAAGAACAGGAAAAAGTTAGCTGTAATGACTATTTTTCCATTTTCAGTCCCTCCACCTCCAGGAAAATAAGGCAACATCATATCTTTGCCATGCAGGAGACAGGCAGCCGGGTCTTTTGTGGGTCCGCCAGAATCACCTGCAAAACTGTAGTGTGAACAGAAGCAAACCAAGACAGAAGTGATGAAACGACACTCATGRGCAGGATGACGCACCGAGGCACACGTGTCGAGATCGCATGGCATCCCCACTAGAAGCAGCTTATCTTCACAAAACGGRTATTTGTTTTCATCGCAGCGATTTCGCCGAGAGCCAGCACGGTCGGACGCTTTCTCCCACGCCGAGGGACAGCGGCAGCCACCTGGGGCCACATGGGGCCCTCCCCACGGCTCCAGACATCCGCGCCGGCGGCGAGAGGCTCGGSCCCGAACCGGCTCGCTCTCAGGGCGATCCGCCGCCGCTCACGCTGCCCCGGCCCTCCCCCCGGCCTGCCCCAGCCCGAGCCTCCCCAGCCCTCCCCCGAGTCCCGTTCCCACCGGCGCCCCGAGGCCGCGGGTTTCTCACCCACCTCGTTGTTGAGGTTCAGCACGGGAGCCATGGCGTGCTGAACCAGGTGGCTGCCGCACAGATCCGCAGGCCCCGCCGTCCCCAGGCCGCTCCGAGCAATCCCCACGCCGCCACACGAAGCGAAACCGCGCGCAGGCGCCGCCGAGATGCTCCCGCCCCGGCCCCGCCCCGGCCCGACCCTCCTTCAACACGGGGTTAAAGAGGTTTGGTTTTTTAATTTGTCTCTCGCTCGTGGCTGACGGCAGGAGGCGTGGGCAGGAGGCGGGTCCCGAGCCCCCGAGGCGTCTGAGGCGAGAGGGCGCCTCGCCGGAGCTTTGCMGTGTGGGGTTGTGCTTTCAGCTGCAGCGTGGATGGTGGCATCGCCAGATCGCTGTCTGAATCCAAAGCCTCAAGAGGTGTACGGCTGTAAATCCTTAAACTGAATTGGCCTGTGCCCCTGTTTATAATCTTGTTAATATTTTGGGGTTCTTGTTTCTCTCCCTTCTTGGTGCTGAGTGGAACGCGTGACCGGAGTAAACTGCGACCACTGCCATGTCTCTAGACTCTGTTCTATCCCCACCATGACAAAACTGCCTTCATTTCCGAAGAGTTTTACAATTTTYAGATTGAGTTTTCCATTTGTGTGAGATTTAGGGTTGTGTAGAAACTACCTCCTGAAGCTTTGGTTGTTGAAATATGTATCATGCATTTTAAATAGGTATAGTGAAGTGTGGCTGAGCATGTGGTTTGGACGTTGTGATGTCTCAGTCTGAAAAGTTTGGCAGAGTTTCATCAGAACTTTGTTCATGATTGCCAGTTTACTGTGCTTGTTGATTTAAATTGCTACACATATTCTTCTATTGGAATGAAACTTTTACAAAACTTTTACTTTAAGCTTAAAGCTTAAAGATTTGCTTAAGCAAATCTTAGTATGTCTAGAGAATGAATCACAGGTTTTTTTTCACGTTGTTGTTTATTTGTTGCACTATTCAAAAGAACTGAGGTCATATTTGAAAATATGTGGGGAAATTGTTTTAAACTAACCCAGTTTTGTTTATACCAAAAAAAAAAAAAAAATGTTTCAGGAAATTCTTTGGACATTTACCAGCAATTAGCTGGCCCCTGGATGGCACTGTTGTGCCTAGAATTCTGCTTTGAAGTCTGAATATTTAAACAAATATAACTGTTGTCAGCTGTCTCTGAAATGCATTTTATCTGCRGGATCTAGCATTTGGATCTTGTGATATTTTAATGTTTTATTTCTATCTGGTGCTTAGGCATCTCCTGTGAGTGAACTGCAGTAAAATCATCTTTGACTGCACTTTTTATCAAGTCTAACATGGGAGTGAGATTTGGCCAGGCTAGTCTTTCAAAGTTTTGCTTCTGARTTCCTTTTAGGATGTTTCTGAAAGTGGTACTGGATGCCCAGTAGCAGTCTGGRCTTCATTTGGATCTGTAAAGAGCCAACTGGAAATACTTTGAACTCATCCCTTCATCTTGTAGTGAAGGAATTTTGTTTCAACAGGAGCTGAATTTCATTTAAAGCATGTGGTTGCTGAGAGTGCTTTACTGCAAATGAGGAGTGTTTACCACAGCTGCTGCTTCATAAAAATTCTGACTTGGACAGTTATATCCAGTTTACCATCATAGAGTGATCTTTTCTTTTTAGTACCACAAATGTCAGGCAGCTAGAGTGTTGGAGTGTTGTACATGAGAAAGAGCTGAATTTGACTATATTTGAGTATAGATTACTCTTGGATGTGACACACACAATGCCATCAATATACTTTTATTAATTACTGGATAGAAGCTCACATCTAGATTGGATTTGTTTGCACTGAGTGTAAAATTGGATGCAGAAACTCCAGTAGGAAAATTTTCCAAAGGAAATAAAAACCTTCTTCCTTTTGTCTTGATATTTCATGCAAAACTAATCCSTAGACATGCCAGTCTTAAATTCCATTGTGCATCTTAGCAAAGAGAAAGACAAAAGCAGGACCAGGCAGCCAGCTGTGGTTCTGTCAATCCAAAGAGCACCAGCCTGGACTCACATCAATTAGAGTTCTTCCCTGTGTGTGTAGCCTACTTTGTCATAACTTCAATTTTCCTTTTCATTTCCCCTGAACACTGAAATAACTTGCTTTGGAAGTTTCTTGTAGGCCCTGATGACACACTTCTGGCCCTTCTTCATCCAACAATTTTGTTTTCTWCTCACTTAGTCATTGCTAAAAATAAGTGGTTTTATTTATTTCTCCGTTTTTTAGACCTCAGTGGCCTTCCAGAGTTAAGAGTCYTTGTGCCTCGCAGCTTCTTTTTTGGCCTTTTGTCATACTGTTTTTTTACTTAAATTAATTCTAAGTCAAGATTTTCTTGTCAGCTTGTCACGGTCAGGATGCTTTGAGGCATTGCCCCATATAACACTTTCATACTTTGATGCTTTGTTCTGATGTTTCTTCCTGTTGTGTCAGTATTTCACTCCAATGTTTTGGCACAATATTCTCAGTGTTGGAATGCGTTTTTCTGAGCCATTTGCTCTCCTTTGAGAACAACTGTCTGTGTGCGCATGTTTCAGGGCAGCATGTATTTGTAGGCTACAAAGATGGTGAAGGGCCTAGAGGGGGTAGCCATGTGAAGAATATCTGAGGTCCCTTTGTCTGTCCAACCTGGAGAGACTGAGGGGAGACCTCACTGCAATTAAAGCCACCTCATGAGTGGAAAAGGAGGAGCAGGCACTGATATATTCTCTGTGACAGGACCAGAGGRTATGGCCTGAAATAGTGTCAGGGKWGGTTTAGGTTGGATATCAGGAAAATGTTCTTCTCCCAAAGYGTGTTTGGGCACTGGAACRGGCTTCCCAGGGAAGTGGTCACAGCACCAGCCTGACAGTGTTCAAGAAGCATTTGGACAATGCTCTCAGGCACATGGTGTGACTCTTGGGGTGTTCTGTGTGGGGTCAGGAGATGGATTTCRATGGTCCTGATGGGTCCCTTCCAMCTCAGGATTTCTATAATTGTGTGATTTTATTTGAAGGATGTAAGATGTTGCAGAGCAMTAGAGGGGAGTTGAAATGGAAAACTATTTAAAGAAAGAGGGGTATTAGCTGGGTCCTGTTTCTCTCCCTTTATCTTGGCACTCTCCATTTTTATGTGATGTGGTAGCAGCTGTGTAGACCATCTTGTAGCTACAACTGGCCTTGATCCCAGAGGCCATGCATAAAATATATATTTTTGGAATACTTACTGAAATATGGGATTGTTGCAGACACTTGAATTCATATGCTTGGTACAGATGTAATGTATGAAGTATGTTTTGTATTGAAAATGACAATAAGTAAATTTTAGAAATYCCAATTAATCTTTCATGTTTTGTGAATCAATTTTAAACTCTAAGAAATTTCATAGATTCTTTCTATGCCAGTAATGTTAACTAGACACTGAGGACAACAAAACCAGAAGATTTTCTGCAACTTCTTGTTTTCTTCAGTTTGTGCTCTGATTTTAGCCAGAGGAGTTTCTCTTTACCGATACCAAGACATCTGTTTTGGGCTTGCTCCCTTTCGTTTTGTCTTGACAGTYTAAAGAGGTGGACCCTCTGAAATGAGTTATCTCCCCTTAGGTGGACACTCTGGAATGAGTTACCTCTCCTTAGTTTCGACCAATCCCTTTCCACCAATAAGGAACAAAAATGAGCAGATATAAGTGAAAAAAAATAACAGTTTATTAACATTCAAAACAGCAAAAGGCACCCACCCCCCTCCCCCAAGTAAACAATCACTAAATACAAAATTGCTAAATCAGGAATCCCACAGAAGCAGGGAGGCACACAAAATGGTGGGATACCGTTCCCTCCCAAGAAGGCGACCCCTGCTGCTGACCACATGGAGGGAGACAAAGGGAAAGTGGCATCAGCCTCTTGTYCAAGATGTGAATCCTTATTTACGTAGGAAAATTATTGAAAAAATATGTAGTAAAAATCCCTTCATCGTTTATAGACATGTTCTGAGGAATGAGTCGTTTTGACTTTTAAGACTGAATAGAAATATTTGCTCTTGCTATTGCAGATATTTTCTTTATCACTTTCTTCCCTTTTGAGTCTTCATATACACTTACCAGCTACTGTCTTTATCATGTACACCTTAGAACAGATACTTTGGTGAAAATGTATTTAAATCACAAGTGGTCATATCTCTTGTATTAGGAAAGCAGAATTAATGTTGAGATTTCTTCCTTCTCAGAATCCATTCAGCATTCAGTAGCACTTTGAGAATTTAAATTTTAAAATAAATAAATCTGAATTTAATGATTATTTTAATGTATATGAGAGCAGGGCTTRGAAAGAAGATCTTGTGGTGAACTCCAACCTGGGATATTAAGTTTAAATGTGTAAAGCACATTGTTTTCTTCTGCAACCTACTATAAAACCATCACTGAATAATTCTTATATCATACATTTTCCTTTTCTAAGAAGCAGTTCCAGTAGTTCAGCTGAGTATTTCAGTTGCTTGTTGTGAGAGGCCAAAATTTTCTCTTATTACACACAGGTGGAGTGTTAAGTAAAAAATGGGACATTAATGTCTGCTAGATTCCTTAAGTTTAATTACATTTTTTTAAAGAAGATATGTAATTTCCAATGAAAGTGTTGTGAGTAACCCAAAATATTCCATATCCAAAAATTGTTATGAYCCGATTGGTAAATTTGCAGTAGAAAAAACACCTCTATGTTTTGATCCAGAGATGACTGCTGAATTTATGATAGCAGAAAAGATTACTCAAAGGTAAGATTCAAGTGTAGAAAAAGACAAAAGACCAAGCTCTCTCCAACCCCTTGCAGGAGGAACACTYGAATAAACTGCAGGAGCACTCTGAGGAGATTCCATGAGCAAAAGATGAACAGTGGGTCTTTTTCATGGTGCTCAAACAATGGATRTGCTGGACTGTACTCATTCACAGAGAGAGGTTGTTTCCATTGGCAGTAAAAGATGCACAGGAYGCACACCACATCTATGATGACTGCAGTTAAAGCTACACAGGATGAGTCCTCATACCAAGTCCCTGAAAAGGAAGTTGGAAGTGGGTGAGGAGCTTAGAAATGAATGCGGAAAGGGTCTATAGTACCTAGAATGACTGATGGGACAAGTCTGTACTGTCTGTGTTGCGAAGAAAAAGCTGCAAGGATTGAGTGGGCACGGAAATGAAAAACTGTAGTATGAAATTTTAAGTAAGTGGCATCAGGAGTAGCATGGAATAATTAACACAAATGGAGAGCTGTGAGCAGACAAGTAGGTAAGAAACTTTGTGGCTAAAATGGAAGAGAAGTTGGCATCCATAGAATAATTTTAGTTTCTTATGTGAAAATATAAAACAACACATCATTGTTTAATTGTATTCTGACAATTCAGAACTTGTTTTATTCCAGAATTTAATTTGGTAAGCAAAAAAATTCTGTATTGAAAAGTCTGAAAGCCAAAGTTTGTCACACTGAATGTCAGGCTTTTAAACAGTAGGTTTAATCAGGCAGGAGTTAATCAGGATTATTTGTTACTTCCATTCCCTTCACAGGGAAACACAGGGATACTTCCAGAGAACACTTAAGCTTATCTAAGATCTAGTTGCTGAGGATAACAGAAGTCTAGTGTGACTAGATTCTTAACCTAAATGTCTCAATTAAAAATTAATTAGGTAGGATGAATCTTGGTATGGGTGTCTTGTAGTTGTGAAGAAATATGGAGAAAGAARTTGGTAGTTACTGTTTACTTAAGTCTGAAATCATAAACAGAKGTGATTTACTCCAGAAACAACAAGATGGTTCTTGTGTGCTCCCCAAAGTAAATAAAAGTCTTGGAGTCAGTGTGATCTTTCATCACATTCATGTACAAATTAAGCTGGGGAATTGGAATCTCATGGTGTATTCCAACATGCACCTGACTGAGCAAGATTGCTATTTCCTTTCCCCTTTGAATGTGATCTAGGAGTTAAGTCTAAAGCTGAGCAGAATTCAGGGAGGATTCCTCCCTTGGAGGAGTCCAGTCAAAGGAACTCATCAAACTCCACAGATCAGAAGGTGATCTGTGAAGCTTCGTCACTTCTAAAGTGAAGCTTTCGTTTGGTAATTCAAATGATGAAAGTACAAAGAGTACTACTTTGGAAATTGYATATTTGCATGATATTACTATGTGGTGATTAATGAGAACCATGTTTCAGTGTTGATACTAATGGTTTTAATGAATAAGAAAGATAAAAGGTGTACAAGAACAAATTTTAACAATTTAAGTGCTCTGAATTTCTTTCAGTCTACTAGTTAACCGTTATTTTTACCAGGATGTGCAAAGGATTGTTGTATTTTAAGCTGAGGTTTTTTTAAGCTATTCTTTCCTCATATCCTATGCTCAAGGTGAACTAAATTTTTTTTAGAATAAATTCACTTTTTTCCCATGAAAAACATCAAAATGTAAACAAAAGGTTTGAATGCACTGTAAGTATTCTTAAAGTAATTAGTTATMTGCAGTACTTCTTGGAACAGTCAAATGTTCTGTTACTGGTCTTCTGACTTTAAAGAAACAGCTGGTGTCAATTAGGTTGTGAGCACAATCACAGAACTAATGGAAGTTCTAGAGGTTGGTAGCAAAGAATGTAAGTAAAAGCTGCAAYATTAGGTGCATATTGCATTTTATGATCTCATATATATTTCATAAGCTGCCCTTATGTATTTTCACCTGAAAATCTGTTACATCTTTGAAAAGGAAAGTATGTTACTGGTCAATTTCAGGATCCATCTAATATAACAGATGGATTGTAGTGACTTTAGAGCAGAAACTTCTACTCGTAAGTATGTGAGTTCAATCACTGGATACTCATTTGTATTATCAAGTTTTCAAGGATAACTGCATCATTTTTTTTTCATCAAAATGAGTGAAAGGTTAAAACAATTTTGGATAATTTCTCTTCAATATGTAGTTTATGAAACAGGCTGCTTTTTGTTTTCTACAATTTATAGGACCAAGAAAGCTGGCTTTAAAGTTGGACAGTGGTTTTTTGGTTGCTGTTGTGTGGGGCTTTTTTGCTTGGGTGGTTTTTTTTGTTTTGTTTTGTTTTGCTTTGTTTTGTTTTGTTTTGTTTTGTTTTGTTTTGTTTTGTTTGTGTGCTCCTGGCTTACAACTATTTACAATAAGTCTAAGAACACTAATGTTAATACCTAAACACAGTTTTGTGATGCAACTTTGAGAGTAAGAGTCTGTTTTGAAAATTTTGACTAATGAGTCTSTAGCTCCAGCAGTATTGGCAGAATCATGTTTCAGGATTTTTAAAAGAGGGGTTGAAAAATACAGATGAAAAATTAATAAGTCTTTTTAATTTACAAGGTTGTTCAATTAACACAACTAATATAAAGTGTTTCACTTAAAAGTACTCCATGTCATTGCGAAAGAGTACATTATGTCATATACCCAGAGTTTATGTAACATGTGACCCTTTGGCAAAGATTAAGCATACTGAGCTTGCAAGCCACAAAATGATGGAAAAAATCTAGTGTCTTTCCAATGTCAAAACTGTTGTTGAATGTTTGCTGTGAAACCAGTAAAAACAAGACAATTTCCTGAATTCTAATAATTAGGGGCTGACAYGGGGGGAAGCAACTTTGTGGGAAAACGCTTTGGTGTCCCTGTGGRCACTAGCTGACCATGAGATAGCAATGCACCTTCATAGCAAACAAAGGCACATTAGGAAAGGCATTGCCTGTAGGTTAAGGGTGCCTCTTTCTGACCTGGTCTGRGACTCATCTCAAGCTTTCAGTCCAGTTCCAGGCTTCTCAGTGCAGAAAGACATGGACATCCTGGGTCAAGTCAAGTGGAGGCTCATGAGGATGACTGTAGGACCAGATCATCAAGGAGTGCACGAGAGAGCTGGGACTGCTCAGCCTTGAGAACAGAGGGGGATCTTACCAATGCATATATGAATATGTGATGGATGTAGTGGTGCCCACTTGATAGGACAAGAGGTTGCAGACTGATAATAGTATCAAAACTAAGTGTGTATGTAAGGTTTTGGTGTTTATTATTCTATATTGAAACAGCTRAAAGATGAGAAGAAGGGTACACAGTTCCTAACTGATCATTGCATATATTTCAATGCCTTGAGATTTTTTTGAGCGACTTTGTCGTATCTTGAGGGAATGCATCAATGGTAGAATCCAGTATTTTGGTAAGCTGGCTTTCTCTAGAGTGATGAAAAGATGTTAGCCAACATGMTGGAATGATTTGAACAAAAGAGAATGCACTCCTACTTTATATTTTTATTTTTTTAATGTAATATTCTAGGAAGGTGGGCTTTCTTTCCTGTAGCAAGTAARAAATATGCTAGAACATGTAAGACTCAAGAATAGCGGTACTGCCTAAATATGTTAGGCACCTGCCCTGATTTTCTTGTCACTATCCAAATTAGGCCTGGTGTTTCAGTCCACTGAAAACTATTCTGGATASAGATTCCACCTGGTGATTGGCAGGACTTCCTGATTTTTCTTTCTGTCTCTTTTTCAAATATCCTAAATTATTTACATTTCGTCTTGTTTCTAACTTGGTCTAACTTCCATTCCTGAAATAAAAGCCGGGCTTAGCTGCAATAAATTTTGAAACAGAATGTGAAAGTAATCACGCCTGTTGGCTTGGATTTTTTTTCATTTTTCTTGCATTTTATTGAAGTTTCTGATGAGCACTSTAGCAATTGTATTGAATGAAAATAACACTAATGTCTTTTTCTTTTTCACTCCTTTGACGTTTTTGTGTGTGTGTGCGTGTGTGTTGTGGATCTGTGACTTTGCTTTGATACTGTGTGAGAGAATGAATAGAAAGTCTTTTGCAGTACTGAGAAAAATGTAGAGGAATTAATTCACAAGGCCTTCATGAGACTGCTGCAGCAGCCTCTGCCCAGCTTAGTTAGCGCAGACACAGCTCTTCACAGATTTTGTTTCTTCTGAGGCAAATAGAATAGGAGAGACCCTAAATTAATTACCTGCCTTTTCTGTTGCATCTGTTGCAATAGGAAACTCTCAGTAGTGTTGACAGAAAGTGTCAGGCARTCCTTCAGTCACAATATTTTTGGGTTTTATTAGTTTTTTGTAGGGATGACTGTCTTGATGCAGTAAATAAATTTGCATATGAGTTAACCAGAAAATGGTCACTGGAAGTAAATATCCGTAAGTTGGAGGTAGTTTAGGGTGATTACCACTCWGAATGAATGGAAGTTATTTTAGGAAGAAATGCGTGTAAATAGAGGTCTTGTCAAGTTCTCTGTCATTAAATGTACAACATCTCTACAACACTTAATAGTAGAGCAATACCAGGTTGTAATTTTTCCATTCATAGCATCATGCCTGGAAAATGAACATGTGTGTTCATGATGTTCCAATCAGAAAGAAGCATATTAAAACTGCAATTTTCAAGTAAATATATGAGCAAGAAATTCTGTGAAATGATTCTCATCATCYGGTTTCTTGATGTCCAATGATGAACACCCAYCTCTGGGAAAATTTCAAAGAGAAAKACTGTCATAAAACCCACATTAAGAATGTCTTTTAATACAGCTCAGGCTTGTTTCATTCAATGTTCTTGCTCAAATTTCTATCAAGTAAGGAAATAAATTCAGTTTATGCTTTTAACTTCATGGCCTATCTACTGCATTAACAACATTTTAGCCACTGCTTTCCAAGGGAAAGATTATGTCAGTCCTTCTGATTTCTCATTCATTTTGTTAAGTAAGTGGTAAAAACTTGGTAAGTGAAAAACTTTKCATGACATTTGTGCAGTACAATAGTTTCAGAAGGTGGATAGAAAGTTGGTAGCTCAGCCTCCATATGACTTCTCTGCGGAACTTTTGAGGGTTAATTAATGCTAATGGATTCTGACTGTACTCCTCACCTGACATGGCAGTTCCTTGGGAAAGAAACAAGGTCAGGATAGTCCTTAGCCACTGAATTGTTCTCTGCAGTTGGTGGCAGCAGGCTATGAGGATGCTTTAATTTATGTGAAGGTCAAGAAAGCCAATTGCAGAGCTGCTGGATGTTCGAAACTGACTAAAACTCCTTGCAGAGAATAGCTCARCTGGGAATCAGGAAATCTAGGTCGAAATCATATTGGAAATCTGCAGTGCAACAAGTACCTTTATGCATGGGCTTCACACATAAAAGTTTGGCTTCTGCTCATGTAGATATTTCATCCACTTAGCCATATCTTTTTCATACAAKTTAAATTCAAGTATGACATTAAAGCTCAAAAATAAAGATTACTCAAGGGTCAAGCTGAGTGGCTTGGGAATGGGTACAGCATTAGCCTCATTACAATGATCTGATTGATGGGTTTTTTTTTCTGCTACCATAAGGAGATACTTCTTGAGCTGATGAGTTYTTTTATGATGCCATTAGAATGAAAAGTTGGTGAAAAAGACCAGAAGCCAATTTCCACACTTTTTGAGTGTTTATGTAGTCATTAAAGTAGTACATGGGCATCCATGAGCTGTGCAAGTACAGCAAGAGGAATGAGGACATTCACCTTGCACAACTAGCCTGAAAAGCAGTCTGTGAATAATTGATTTTTGTGCCCTGGTTACAAAACAGTAACCTGAAGGAAGAGTTCAAATGACCTGGTTATAAATTTAAAACAGTGGTTATTTACACCTATTTTTCGTTTACTGTTTAAACCAAATTTCCTATTGTGTAGAATTGTCTAGGAAAGAAAAATTTCCTTGCTACACCTTTCTTTGTATTATTGTCTGACAGTYTGTGGAAAAATCATCAATAAATTGTGACTTCTTTTTTCAAAGAAGTTGCCCTACAGTCTTTGTTTAGATGTATGGGTTTTGTAACAAGTGTCTGAATGATTAAAAATTCCCATTTTTTCCATGTGTGATGCTTTGGATGATTCTGTTATTGACTCATAAGATGCTCCACCTGAGAGCACTGATTTGGGTTGTGTATGGTAGATTATGCTTGTAATATTATAATTTCTAAGGGACAAGTTCTGATTTTCTGGTTTTCTAAAAATTTAGGTATTTTCAGCAGGGTTCTCTTTGCATCCTGAATATTAGAGAAAGATCATGTGTTCGTGATATGCAAGAAGGTATCTCCTCACATGCTAATTAATGATAATTGCATTAATATTACAGTCTTTTGAATATTTTCATGAACTCTGTTATAGCAATTTTCAATTTGACCATGCATTAGGAATTGCAGATTCTCTTGGCTGGTTCTCATAGATGTTGTGTATCAACTTACTAMTATCTTCTATAAATTGCTTTTCCTCCTGAAGTTATACAAATTTGCAGCAAGTAAAGTAAGTACTGCAAGGTCAAGAGTTCAGGTTTTGGTATTCTCTGTGTTATATACAGAAATAGTTGTTCTCATGTCTAWCATAAAGGATAATGTAGAAATAGACCCAGCCACTGGATTTTGAGTACAATACAATCTCTTTTGTCTTCATTTTGGAATTCCAACTTCTATTTTTCTGGTTTACTTCTCTGAAATGTGTAAGTTTAACCCCATGTTTTGGGGGGTYTTTAATAGCTCTGAGTTTGCTGGTGCTGGATTTTTCAGCAAATACTTTATCAAAATTTGTTCATCCCTGCTGCATATCATTTAGACCCTCCATAACTAAACCTCTTTCATTGTTAGATTTGTCAGTTCAAAGGCAAGAARTATTATGAACATTGTGAAGATATTCAGTGAATTGAGGAATGACTGCACTGGCAGAAGAAGTCAGTACTTCTTCTGATAATCTGAAAGATTAAAAAATGCACAAATCTTGGAAAATTTTATAATATTTGGCTTGCAGAAGTCCTGCATGCAATTCAAGATAATGCATTTAAGTGAGGAAATCTTACTGTTTGTTTTGGGCAATTATAACTAGGAGGTCCAAAACCCACCAAAATTCATTTACATGGATGCTCAGATGCATTTTGGAGCATATTTTTAGGTATATGTTATTCAATTTGATTTTCACTCTGCTTAAGTCTGCAGAGAAAAAATAGTTTATGGAAATTTTAATGTAATACTGACCAAATTTGTCCATTTTATGAATATTAGGTCCATGCAAGTGCTTGCTAAATTATGGTGAGCAAGTTTTAAGTAATTTGTCTGATCTGTGTTATTCCACATAATGGCCTGTGAAAATAGTTAGCYGCTTATAGCAGGCAGTAGGACGCACCACATGTATTGGGAAAAAAGGTGTTTTCTTTCCTAAGAAAGAATGAAAATGTAAAGCTCATATATGTGACTTTATATCATGCAACTACTAAWTAAGATGATATGAAAAAAGTTCAGTTTTTAATATCACCAAGCAATGCCTTCAGACATCACTCAACAGTCAGATCTGATCATGTAATTTCAGCTATTTTTACAAATTTTGCCCACTAATAAATAAACAGCCTGTCTTCTACCATCAAAATCTGGAAGCACCTTTGGGAAGAAGGTGTTCACTGATTGAAGGAATCTTTCAGGTTTGCTATGAAACCTGTGTGTGTCCTATATTTTGTTCTATTATACCAAAATTCTTTTATTTATAAGAAAGAAAAGTAAGACTACTGTTGGAGTTGTTGAAGGACTTTTCACGGCTAAAAGGGACAGCTTTTTGAAAGTTCACGCTATTTTTTTTTCTGAAAGTTCATGTCATGTAATGGAAATTTTTTTTCAGTCTTCTGAAAAGCCCCCCTGAAGCAGGGGCAAGATGGAGAGATGTTTGGGTTGAGAGAGAGACCTTTTGTATGGTTAGAAAACTCTTAGCACTTGTGTAACATTCACTGATTTTGCTGCCCTGRATTTTTTTCTCTTAACTATTTGTTATATCTGAGACCCAGAAAATAGATGAGTAMGTTAAAAAATCTATGAATCATTTTTTGCAAGTTAAATTCAATCACAAGATTCTTGATATTACTGAAACTTACAAGAGACTAGCCAGGAGATTTTATTTTGATTAGGAGGACATACTTTGTAATATTAGAAGTTTAACATTTGTTCTCCCAAAATTTAGGCTTTGGTTTATTTAGAATATATTTTATTTACATRCTATATAGATTATATAATATCAGAGGTATAAAATGCATATATGGTTATAATGTAATGCTTAGACATCATCTTGACTTTAAGGATGTATTTTCAAGGTTTTTAGGGACAGTGARGGACTTAGTTGCAGAACTGCTTTTTTACATGAATACATGGAGCTTTGTATGTTGGTAGAAATTAGTTTTGAGCATACATCCTAAAATATTGTACTTCCCTTTTATTTAAGAAGTGCCCTGAAATTTGCTTAAAGGTTACTTTGTTATTCACCTTCTTATAAGCAAAAATAAATTGCAGTTAGAATTTATTGGCTTTCTCAAATATATAAAGTCAATCTACACCTTCTATCTACAGATTTGCATGTGAAGACCAGCTCAGTCTCTAATTCTGCACTCTCTAATTCTCAACAGAATAGGAAATGTGAGGAGCAGAATTGTAGTAAAAATGAGTGTTTATTGATTCCAAATTGCTTSATACCAGGATGGTTATTGCAGGAGCTCTCTGTAGGAGAGCTGTCATTACTGATGGTTGTTGCCAGTATGGTTTGTGACAGTAGCTGAAAGCAAAACTGCAACATCAAATTTCAACAGCTGAAGTTAGAGGGTAGTGTGTAGAGTTGCTCGAATACCTCTTCAGTACTGCATGAAAGGTGGCAAAACTCYACA
This sequence comes from Malurus melanocephalus, assembly GCF_030028575.1. NCBI lineage: Eukaryota > Metazoa > Chordata > Aves > Passeriformes > Maluridae > Malurus > Malurus melanocephalus. Next base: position 231,499 of record NW_026623316.1, on the reverse strand, counting down.
TTACAGTGTTTGAAGGTGTGGGTTACAAACCCTAATGCAGCTCAGCAATATAAGAAATACAGGAATGTGTGTATGAAGCAGTCAGATATATAATGAGATGCAGCTCAGCCAAGGTAAGAAATATGTTTCTTCAGTTGTTCCTTTTCACTTCTTTACAAGGAATGCTCCCAAGCACTAATGAGACTGACGTGGCAATMTCTTCACAAAAATACAACTGGGCAAAATGTCCTTGAAAACACCTTACATAGCGTAACAAGCTCCCATAGCCACTTAYTATGTTATAGTATAGCAACATATATAATATATATAATATAGCAACATATTATGTTATAAACTTCTTCCAAGGAAAGAAGATGAGGGAACAACAATTCCATAAGGCATGTTCTCTTCTCAAACTCATATATATATCATACAGAGAAGGAAGTATATGTCATGGTGTGATAGAAAATCTATCTTCCCATACGTACTCTGAGATCCTCACTGGAGACATKTCTGTGTACAGTTAGCTTGCGCATAGAAATAGAAGTGGTACATGAATATCTATAGTTAAGTCAGTCCACACTGAGACTTTTGAAATAAAACAGGACTTCCAGCTCGGTCTTCATGGTGATAAATGGATTTATATTATGGCATTTCACATACCTTACAGGTACTAACCCCATGATAATCACAAAAGCTCCCCCTGAAGCTGCTGGAAAGTTAATATTCATTGCTAACTCTCAGTAAAGTTTTTGCCTTTGAATTTAATTTCAGAATAATTTGCTGTCTAATAACTTTWAAAATCATGCTACTGAGCTCTGTATTTTTAGGTTAGAATTCAGTTATAGAAACCATAAATTAATTAGTTCATAAATAGATTCTTAAAAATGGAATACTGTTTTCAGATACTTTTTCCTTAATGAAGTTACTTTAGAAGTTGATGTTTTGTCAGCTTCCATCACTGTACTCATGTATATGTTGTCATAATATATTCATATTACATTCCTGGGGTATCCAGGGTACTGCAGCAAATGGTTGTTGGGCCATTGCGTATTGTTTCAATACTTGTTCCCAACATCTGTTTCTCATTTGAACTTTCTGTACTCCTTTATTTTCCTGCCCTGTCTGGGCCTCACTGTGAAACAGAGCTGCCAAAAGGGAAAAGAAAGAAAGGAGAAGTTTCTGATCCCTTGAAACTCTGGTCAGGCAGCAACATTCTGCAGTATTTTCTTTTTATACTGCCAGACATGCAAACGTGCACTCCCTCTTATTCTACATTTTTTTCTCACAGGAAAAACTTGCCAACTTTATGACAGAAGACAAGAAGCAAGAAAGGCTGATACATGATTCTCAGGCTCCAGAAGATGTTTTAGACATTATGGTCTGCAGATAGATCTACCAGTCTGTTGATCTGGACTAAGTCATCCTTYGCAGGAAATTAATTTACCAGGACTCAGTGGGCAGCAGTTCTTCTTTTGAGAGCCCTTACCTCAGAAGAGCCAAGATATCCTGAAGATTGGCATTGTGAATGTGTGTTTTAAGGTTGCTTAAAGAACCWCTGGCAAAGGCATTGGCAAAAGCAGGTTTAGTGTAAAAGCAAAAGCGCAACAAAGTTCATYGCTAAGGTGTACTCTGCTACTCACTACATGGTTAAAACATGCAGAGGAAAAACAAAAAAAAAAATCTAAAGTAATTCAATCTACTACCAAAATCAACCCAAAAATTACCCTTGAGAAGGCTTAGGGGCTCAGGCGGGGGGAGGGGGGAGAAAAGGAAAGTATAAGGATCAAAAGGAAAAAAAGAATAAAGAARGCCCTCCTCTTGATACACAAGGTTCAGAGCAGACCTTGTTGCTAAATGGAGCCCAGGAAATTTTTGGCCTAAAGGTTTAATAGCAGTTAAGCTGAACAGCACTTAGTGTGTAGTTAAGTTAAACCATTTAACCAAGGATTCATACAGAATTTATTATAGCACAACAGTAACTCACAGGCCTGARTTAAAAATCTAAAATACTTAACAATCCAGGAGAGCAGCATTCACATTTGTTCTGGGTTATTCACACTAGCATGCACACAGACCTAAAAGAAGTATGTATAAGGTGTTTATCTCTGAAAAGGTCCCACTCGAATTCAGTGAAATACTCACGTCAGATGCCTTTGCATCTTCTCAGCAGGTGAAGGGTTGAGTCTGGAGCAAGGGATGTATCACCATCATTCTTGTACAGCAATCCTCTGAGCACAGCAAATTTGGGAGTTTGCTGGCTCTGAGAGGCACCACTCAGATGGAAGTGCTGGTCGCAGCTTTTGGAATCCAGGAGAGCTCTAAGGATCTCACTTTGGAGCATGATTTATAGGGYTACAACAGAGTGAGCTTTGGTCATAGTAATTTTTCATCCTGGCTGCAGTTTAGATAGGTAACTTTCTTCAAAAATATTATTCCCCTTGGGCTGTTTGTCTGGCATGAAAAATTTCCAACATTGTTAAAAACCAGGAGATTATTAGACTGCGCTGGTTCCTGGGAACAGCATTCCTTATAAGCCCAAGAAAAGATGAGCCCRGGTGCTGTTCATGAAGACCGAGGCCTAATGAGCATTTGTCACATCATTGTTTGGCCCAAGTGKGGCAAGGGATGTACCACCACAAGCTGTCAGGACATGGCACTCTGCTCGAGTTGGGCCAGGTTTCACTGGACAAGAACTAGCAGTGCCACCCAAATCCCACTTMAACAGTTGTCCAGTGGAGACATTTTAGGAGTACCTTAAGGAGGTTTAGTGAAACTGACATGTCTCCAGGTTTTTTATTTTTCTTTTTTAAGAAGACATGTTTTCAGAAAATTAATTTACATACAAATGGGCTATGACAATAAAGTTGTACAGGTTTTTGTTTCTAAAATATAGGAAAATTTTCTTAGAATTCTRGAAAACTGTAATTTGTCTAGACCATATTGGCAATAACTCAGCAAAAAGGGACTCTGACATAAACTTTTCTGCCACTAAGAATGCACTTAAGTGACCGCAAATTAAATGTATTTGTAGCATGCTGCAACACTGAAAGTGAGGTCTACTGGGAGTTAGAATGCTATGCACAAAGTATGGTAAAGGGAGATTGGCAGATGGTAAAATCTGTTTTGTCCTCACGGAAGTTCAGCTATACATTGCTTTGAGAACTCAGCTTTTTTCTTTTCTTTTTTTTTTTTTTTTTTTTTTTTTTTTTTTTTTTTTTTTTTTTTTTATGTAGTGAATGATGGCATTTCAGTATGCCACTGGTAAACAAGAGAAGACAAGACTGTTTTGTACACCTTAGGAAATGCCTTTGCATCCATGGTAATTTCTGCTTTCCAGTTCCTTCTCTGATGAATTCAAAATTTTCAGTCATAGAGCACCAACCAGGTCAAAGAGAGAGAAGTTCTTATTGCATTTTGGGAAATCGTATTTGGAGAGCCTAGGCTGAAATGGATGCCTGACATATGATTTCCATAACACAGTGTAGGGCCTGGGAAGTGCTAGTTAATATTATTTTCTATGTCAAAAGGACATTTCCTTTTTGGTGCATTTTAGGATATATGAATCAGAGAGACCCACAATAGAATATTTGATTTTGACTTTACATTAGAAAAAACAGTTTTCCTGTTCACAATGAGCTTTAGTATTAATCTTATTAAGACAACAGTTCATTTACTAAACATGTGGAACTGTGCTAGGTCAAGTAAATTTTTAATCTGAATCCAAGAACCTTCATGAAGAGAAACACTTCAGTAGAAATTGGTGATCTGGCATCAGTCATGTTCTTTCTAGTTAAAATTAATAAAGAACTGATTTGTAAAGACTAGGTACAATTTCTGTCATAGATACGTTTGTACTACGAGCAATGTGAGGAGTTACACTGAATGGAAAGGAGTTTCCCATGCCAACCATAAACATACAAAAAACAATGAGTTGCAGACATTCTCCCCTGCTTTCAGTCCCTACATACAGGATCCTATTGTTCCAAAYTTTGATCTTGAAGCATTTGTAGACATATCATAATTTCCTCAACAAAGCACTTAGTCTGAAAATATTTTTAACTAAAAACTTCTGTTTTCAGGCAGTAATCCAATTSTGAGCTGCTACTCAGTCAGTTCCATAGCTGACATCTTCCTAGCTTCATTCTCAAATGTGGGTCGATTTTTTACACCTTCACACTTTGCATCTTTGTTGTCACAAAAATTCTGTCTTGCAAGCAATTCTCCCTTGTGTAGCCATATGACAGTTGTATGTTAGAAGTTGTCTGCATAGCTTGAAAACAATAGCAGACAAGGATAGAAGATTTTAGAGGTAGCCAATAATCGTACATTGTTTCTGTGAAATGGAGAAAATGCTGTGAATAGCAGGTAGGGGAACAAACACTTCATTAATAGCTCTTAATAGCTCTGAGGAAAAAAGCACCACAAATACTTTTTGAGGCTGCTAGGCAGTTATTATCATCATTGTTTTCAGATCAAAAAGCATCCCAAAGTTATTAGTGATCTGAGGCAGAGCTAGGGAGAAGACCCAAAATTCTTGAATTCCAGTCCTTTGACTTAACCAGATGACATTTTGAAGACCATTTCTCCTGACTAAGTGTTTCCTTAGTAAAAGAAAGAAGGAAGAAAAGGGTCGGTTTGGTCTAGTATATAATTTCAAACTTCCTTTAAAGTCTGAATCTGCTGAAGGTAATGTGTGGGCTGATGTGTCTATCCTGTGTTACTGGACAAACATCATGAGGAAAACTCTGGTGAATAAATGGTAAAAAGACTTCTAAAAASAACTTGCTTCCAAAGTTTGGGTTTCAGTAGCTCTTATGAATTAAGTAGCAATGTGATTAAAGTCTGTGAGTTACCACACCGCAGATACTAAATATGCAGCATTGTGCGTAAATGTAATGTTAGAAGACTTAGTATCTGGAAATTCTGAATTTTATTACTGCTTTATGGAGAGCATTTTCACAGACCCAGTCATCAGTTCTGCTCAGGCTGTTTTGTGAGAACTTTCTGTATGGAATTGTAGAATGGCTTGGGTTGGAAGAAGCCTTAAAAACCWTCTATTTCCTTTGCCCCAGCCATGGGCAGGGGCACCTTCACTTRGACCAGGTTGCTCAGGGCCCCACCCAAGCTGGCCTTGAGCACGCCCAGGAATGTGACATCAACAACTTCTCTGGGCAACCCTTGGCAGTGCCTTACCACCCTCACAGTAAAAATTTTTTTCCTAAGGTCTGATCTAAACTTGCTTTCAGTTTAAAGTCATTCCCCTTATACTGTCACTGTAAACCCTTRTAAAAAGCCTCTCTCCATCTTTTTGGTAGGCTCTCTTCATGTATTGGAAGGCCTCAATTAGGTCACCCCAAAATCTTCTTTTCACTAAAACTGTAAAATTCTCACACAGGATCTGAAACACAAATGAAGTCTTTTCCTACTTAAGCATTTTTTCTGATGTGGCAAAAATATGATTTTAAAACAAGATCTGTGTTTCAAACTCAACTTTTGTGAGGTAGAGCTGTGAAAATAAGTTTAGCAGTATCGCCAAGATTCTTCCTCTGGCTGAAGACCTGTTTTACTAGCTTTTGAAAGGAATCAAACTGGCAGGCCTGTAGAGCCTTGATAAAAGATATTGCTGATGCTAACCAAATGCAGTCTTTTTGTTCAGAAATCTTAGAGTTTGTGGTTTATTAGTAAGACAAATAAATGTCAAAAGGAGGTTGCCCTCTGTTCATTTAATAAAAACAGAAAGTGCAATTGAAATAAATGTCTTTTAATTGGGCTAGATTATTGCATATACCCAAAATAAATAAACTCTTAAATGTTGCATACTGTAACAGCTTTCTAATTACAAATTACAATTTTTTTCTGTGTATCAAGATTTTTATATGGCAGTTTTCATAGAAAACTGATGAATTATAAAAAAATCTGAAACAGAACAAAGATGTATCCACTGTCATCAGGTTCTAAGTTTCAAAAGCAGATTTTTTTTCTCTCTCATTAATTTCTTGAAATACTTGATTATATGTTGGCTGTGTTGGAGAGCTTCCAAATAAGCTGTGAACACAGAACTATTTCTTGAACAATGATAGCTTATAGGATCTGTTTTGAAGAATTCCATGTTGCTTACATTAGTAGGGATTGTGACTACTGGGGAAGGTAAAATCACTTTTCACTTCCCCCTGCATAACGATCAAAGTAATAAAACCACATTTTTCCTTTAGAAACCAGTTAAAAAACCAGTGAAATCTAGTGTGATCTTGTAATTACTCTCAGGCTGCCTGGCTGTGCTGTTTTGCATGCCAAAAAATCCTTTCATCTAAGAGGCATTAGTACAAAGTTTAGGCAGGCATCTAGTGTTTCTGATGTGTCCTTAATAGCTTCAAACAAGCAAAGTATTGAGCCAGTTTTAAWAGAATTCTAAACTCTTTTGCTCTTTCTTTCTCAGAGATGTATCAAAATGAAGCAATAATAAAAACAAAAAAGACTGAAACTTCATTAATTCCCAAACAAATAATATATCAAAAGCCCCCAACTTAGAATGAAACTTCTGAAGTGTCAAAGATTTTTTGTATTTCAAGGCAGCCAGGATATTATGCTGCAAGTCTTTTATGCTTTAGCAAAATTTCTATGTAGTTGTTCATTGAAATAAAATTCATTAAGTCAGTGTGGTTTGCAGTTGTAAACATCATTTTGTAGTAGCTCTAATGGTACAGTTGGTATAAAATATTCACAGTAATATATTAGAAAAGCTGATAGAGTTACCAAACGTTAAAAGAGGGGAATACCCTTGAATATCCTTTTGAGATCATGAAGGTAATTTATTCTAATATGTTGGAAGTGCTAAAATAGAGCTGTGATACAAAATTCTTCCCTGTCATAATATGTCACAATGAGTGCCTTGTCAATTTTAGTTAATTACCACTGCCAGTAATCCCAGTAAGACATTACCTTAAAAATAGCTTATGATCTCAAGGGTACTGGAAAATTAAACTCCCCTGCTGCTATAGCTATTTTCCCCCATCTCTCTACATTTAATTAATAAGAAAAGTTTAAATTCCTGTAAGTTCTCTAAAAAATAATTCTAGTATCTTAGCAATTTCATATTTCAATTGTGGCTGATGAATTTGAAAATAAATTCATTCAGTCTTCTCTGATTTAGTAGACTGAACATGCTGCTTGGGGAATAAATATAAGCAGGGCATGAGCTATTGACTTTTGCTTCTTATTTTGAACTGCTCAATTCTGACTAATCTAAGAGATTTATTGCCACTCTTTTCTGAGGGATGGATTAATCCTTTGTTTTGCTTTTCTTTTCATGTAGAGTATACCTCTAATTTCAAAGGACACCTTTCTATAAAAGGTTAATCCACAAGTTGTTCCCAGTACACTCTTACTCACTTGAATTCTCTCTTTTTTCATTTTTTTTTTACTGCACAAAGCAAACAAATGAAACAAGTCACTATCAAACATTATTTTGCATTAAAATGAAGTTTTCTTGCTTTGACTCGGAATAATAAAATGAAAGACTGTTGAGTGTAGAAGCTTCTTCAGTAGTTAATGAGAAAATAGACTTCAGAATACCAGCTGGGTTTATGTTGAAACTGAGTCAAGAAAACAATTTTTAGATAAAGAGAACACTGAAAAATGTGAAACTATTTCAAAGTTAAAAAAAAAAAGTGAAATAGATTTAGATTAATGAATAAATATAGAAGTCAAGAAATGACATTACATTGCCAATTTACTTTTATTTAAGTGAAAATGAGTAAAGTGAGGAGGATATTAACAATTCAAGGTGAAATCTAAATTAAAATGAAGGTGATAGTAAAAAATTAAATGGTTACGGTATTAAATCTAATTTTCCCAAGAGAGGAGCCATGATTAAGCCATACTGGTTTAATGGATAATAAAGAATAAATGATAAAGGATTTAAAGTGAAACAGAATAACATCGGTGCCARTAAATGCATATTTTTTTAATTGGTAGTGTTTTATAAAAAATATGCCAGATTAATATTTTATGCTTGCTTACTATGATTCAGTAATGAGCAGTGGTTTTAAACTGAAAAAGAGTAGGTTTAGAGTTGGATATTGGGAGAAGTTCTTTACTAGAGKGTGGTRAGGCACTAGAACATGTTGTTCAGGGCAGCTGTGGATGCCCCCTAGATGAAAGTGTCCAAGGCAAAGCTGGATGGGCTTTTGAGCAATATGGTTTAGTTGAAGTTGTGCCCTGCCCATGGTTTTGAGGTTGGAACTTAATGATCTTTTCGATCCCTTCTAACACAAACCACTCTGTGTCTTAGGATTCTGTGATAAAATTTTAGATGGTAAGAAAAAATGGACCATGGCAAGAATACCACCTAAGAAAGCATAAGACTGCATAACTTTTCCACTTGCCCAATGTTCATTCTGTATAAAAGACCATGCAAAGCATCAGAGGCCAAATTAATTTTTTCTGAAAATTTACTGGGTTATGTGTAGTGGGTTTTTAGCAGTAGTAACAGAGGTTTGGATGGAAAAGATGAGTTAGAGAAACAGCTTAATGTTTGCATATCTACAGCCAAGTCCAGAACAAAATGCTGATTAAAGTCAGCAAAGTGTTAAATTTTGTGTTACAGCTCACTGCACATGAAATAAGCTTGAAGATCTCAACTAATATGTTAGAAAATAATCCTGGCTAATGCATCTTGATAGGGCCCCTATAAGTGATAGCTTTGTCAACATGAGTAAAATGTAAGTTTCAAAGCTTTTGCAATTTCTGCAAGATATGGGAAATAGCTGCATAACTCAGGACAACAATAAAGAAAATGAGTATGTGCAGTCATTTTCTAAGGAGCAGAACAGGCTGACTGTTCTGCATGTTTGAAGCACAGATTTGTTGTCCAGCACGGTTCTGATACGCACAACAGATGGCCAGTTCTCACACACTAAAAATTACAGATCTGATATTTACTACTGCACCCATTTGTCTGATGTGGCATTTTTCAGTAGACTATGGCTTGTGTTGGAGCCCTGTGTTGGAAAGCATGAAATCATAATCATGCAAAGGTGCAACACTGAAGAATTGATAAGATGCTGAGGTTTTTGGGGGGGGGNAAACCCAGTAAAAAAGTTAAGGAGGATGACAAATTTAGGAGAAGTCAAAGATTATATCACAAGAAATCAGAAGATGATAAACAGATAAAAAAGGGTTTTTAAGTGTGCAAGGTGATTCTGACAGTGACTTTCTACACTGTAAAGGATCAAACAAGGGTTAATAATAACCTAGAAAATGGAAGTAAATTTGCTATAGGAGAAGATCAAGGAGGATTTCAATTACAGGCATTTCAAATCCCCTGAATTTTGAGCAAGTTAAAGGCAAACAACAGCAGACTAGATATGGTAGAGGAGAAACCAAAAGGAYTGTAATTAGGGATCTCTACAGAATGAATCTATTAGCTATTTGGAGAGCTGAAGGGGAGCTGATTAGGATAAAAAATTATAAACAACAAAATAATGAGAACATTCAGCTATTGTGAAAGAAAATATTTCSTGGGGCTAGCTGTCAAAATTGATAAAGCTGAACAGAACTCTTTTTTACTTACATAGCTTCTTCTTATGCTTCAATAGTTCATGACAGGAGATAAGAATGAAATTGTTTTCCTATCAGTCACAGGAATTTTATTGGGTGACAGTGTAATAACATTTTGTGCTGCAATGGTCATTTAAATCTTTGTGAAGTTTATGATTGATATTAATCTCATTTGCATTTTTTGACCTTTATTACAGTTGTGGAGGCCTTTTCCTTCAAAGYTACTGCATTTCATTTCCTTTTCATCCAATGTTCTAAGATCTGACCTAATTGTGACACCATGACTCTGAAAGCAGTTACTTAACCACTTTGGGCAGCCAAGGTCCTCAAGTGAAAGTCTGACTAACATGAAGTACATACATTAACTCTGGCCCATTATCATCTATCACTTTTTGAAAATTTTGAGTTCTAGAATAGTCTAGATGAACAAAACCATTTCTTTAGTAAAAGATTTATTTAAGTTTGACATAGAAAAGGCCCATGGTTTGCTTAAGAAAATCCTGAGCTTGTTTCAGTGTTTGAATTCATACTCAGTTCATCATAATGGCATTATAGTGGAAGCAAACCACAGTTAAGCAAACATGCTGACCTTCTGTTAGGGTCCTCTCCTGAGGCTGTCATTGGTTCCTATATAGTGACACACTGAAGGCGTAAAACTGTACACGACASTCCTGTGTTTAAAATTGCTATGTAGAGATCAATGTAACCACATGTACTTCTGTCATGTGATTTTGGATTTCATTCTAATTTGTCATATCTTTAGAAGTAGCACATACAGATGTGAAGCGTGAATTTAGATGTATATCTCAAGGGGCACTATGGAGCACAAGTTGTTTCAACTGAAATATAGACTGTTGAATTTCTCTTTAGGACTGGTACATTTTTCTTTATGATTCTTACACATTCCCACATTCCATGGTCCACATGGATAGTGGTTGGTGGAGTGCTCTGAGGTATTTTTTCCTTCAGTGGTCATAATTGCTTTTGGGCACTGTACAGARCCCTGAACAAACCTTTGTGAAATAGCAAGTTGCAAATTTGTGACTGATTTAATGAAACTCCCCACAAAACATTATTAGCTGCATTTTGAGTAGCCTTAAATATACTTTTTAAAAATAAAGTAAATGGAATTTACTCTATTAAATAAGTAAATGGAAGCTTTGTCTGCTTACTTACAGAAAAGAGGAGAGAAGAAGTGGTAATTTTTTGCTAAAAATGTTTAGTGAAAAATACAGAAAAATGGTCTGGAGTGATGTGGATCTGCAAATCCTTTTGCATTTCATCTTAGATTTTTAATAACTTTCAGTTGCAAAATGGTATCTTTGCAGGAAATCTCTTTTGCCTCTAAGTGCATCTCAGATAAGTTATATTACTGCTGTTAATTAGAAAGAATAGAATGGATGCAGTTGGAAAAACATAATAAAACAATATTTACATATTTTCTTTTTGGAACTAAACTGCATTTAAAGTTTACTTTTATAGTAATACCATTAATTTAGAATAAGAAAACAATGAAATAACTGTGACCAAATTTTCTTATATCTTGTATGCAGCTGGTGGAAATAGTGCAYTCAGTTAAAATTTCTGCTCTTTAGATTCATTAGAAATGAACCCAACTTGTTTGCTCTCATCTTGCGCAACAGTACAGTTTGTCCCCAGATTTAACTTGCAGATGAAAAGAATGGGAAAGCTCTTAGTCTTTGAGGTAAACATTTTAAATTGGTGTGATTGTCAGAGCCATGGATGTGCTATTTTGCTCAAATAATTACAACTGTGCTCCCTAATATGAGCACAGTGTCTTATCCCAGTATTTTCTGATATATTTTCCCTCAAAAAGCCTTTCACATCATAAAACTGTGTTTCTATTTTGGCACTTTTCACATAATAAAACTGTGTTTCTATTTTRGCATTTTTMTCTTTTCCAGCTATGATGGTGCTGCTACATCAGTGCAGCTTGGATGTTGTACAAGAAGCATTTTATGGTGACTACTTTAGCAAATACTTGAAGTATGAGCCATAGATGAACACAGGCTGTTAATGTGTTTGCTGGCAAAGAACATGCCAAGGCAGGTCTTGAGAGACAACAGAAATTCTTCAAATACGTGTTTCTGTTAATAGAGTAATGTGTTTTTCTGCATTTATCTATCCAATGTTTATGTTTATAAACATTTTTGTTGTATTGGAATCTAATTAGGCACTGTATGTGTGCCAGTCTGGCAAAATCACTAGATCTGCATGAAGACTGTGGCTCAGAAATAATCAGATCTCAGATGRAAGTTGTTAAAAGTCAAATATTCAAGATCAAGACATAACTTGCAGCCTGAAATGATAAATTTTGTTGTATTTTGTTCAAATATTTTGTTCATATATTTTRTTTATCAATCATAAATTGGCATACCAAGGCCAGCATTCACATTACACGAAACTAGCATCTTCTACTGGGGGCTTGATTGTTCCAGTATCTGCWAAAGCTGATTTATACATTCTAGTAATCTCTACAGCTCTTTAATTATGTATTTACACTAAGAGTATCATGGCAAGCCACCTTAATCTAGTGTTTCTGATAGCTGTTGAAGAGTTTTAGCAGATAATTCTCATCATAAGCCACCATGCCTAAATACTGACTTATTCATAATGTTGTGTATAAATTTGTTAAGCAGTTTCTAAAGTAGGGATTTCACTAGAGAAGGGTACATAATCCTTTTTCATTCACACATAGATAAATCTCAAACTTGCAACAAGGCAAATTCCAACATAATTTCTTATTATGTATCAGAAACAAAGAAATATGAATAATCTCATAAAGAAGAATGCCCTARTATTCCTAAATATGAGGACATTCCATATTTGTGATAAAGAAATGCCATTTTTTCCATATGGAACACATGAATTTTGCTATAACCATGATCAAAGGAAAAGAGGCAAATATKTAACCCTCCATACTTCATACATACTGTTCCCACAACAGCCATGTCAGGTATAAAAACAAACTAGCCTTTTTTGCCAGGTCTGATTTGAAAAACACAGATTCAACAACCCCAACCCAAGATGACGCTCCTTTTGTCTCCACTGTTGTCTTTCTTCTGATATCCAACACATCTTCCCATCCTGTCTTTCATTCAGTAAGAAAATAATCTGATGTTTTCCTTGTAGCCAATTTGCCACGTAGCTAGCTCAGCTCTAGAAATGATGCTAAGGAGTTATACAAAAACAAGGGAGGAAGGAGAAGGGAGAAGGATGAGCAGAGCACCCTTGGGATGAGAAGAGTCAGCCCTGTTTGCCCAGCAAGGTGGGCAGCAGGCCACATGCAGGACARCAGCCCTCTCTGTGTAGGGGCAGAGTGGTTGCCTGGAGAGCACAGTGTTGTAGTCACCATGAGACTACCTTGGAAGGGGCCTTCAACCTGCATCTAATTGTGAGAAAGGCCGTCAATGCTTAAACAAGGTTGCTTGCTCCCATAGTCCACTTCAGGGTCTTTCTGAAGCCCACATGCATCTTTGGTCCTCTCTGGAGGCTCAGCATTGTCTGCAGTATAGGTACATGCCTTTCTGACACGAACTCCCAACCTTTCTGCAAGAGTCTGGGACATGCTGCAGACCATTAGACCTTGCTTTGTTTAGATTTCAATTTCTGCTTTTAGTTGCTCCTGTATAAGTCTGAATCTGATAGGTGTTTCCTGATCATCTAGTTCTTCACCAGAAAAAATCTATAGCTGGTGTTTTGGAAGGAGGATTTGCTGTCAAGGTCATGGGGTTCAGGAATTATGTATTGCTGCTGATCCTCTGGAGCAGATAGTGGTCTTACTTGAATTCCAGAGGAAGAAGCTGTGAAAGAAATGAGCAGAATCTGCAGTGTAGATATGGGCCACAAGGCGGCTGACAACATCTTGTGTTACCTCATCACCAGAATGACCCTCGTATTCTGTCCATTTTGTTGTCTCTGGCAAAGTGCGAGKGCTAGGAAAAACAATGGGAAGGGTAAATTCTTAATCATTGAAATAATTCTGTATCATTGAAAGTTGCCAGAGATTATGAGTGCAGAATTTTAGGGAGAAGAGAGAATGTGGACAGGTCTGAGTAAGCTCGTTGTGGTGTTTGGAGGCAGTGCACATAACCAGTCTCCAAGAGGCATGCCTGACTTTTTCCTCTACAGCACAGTGCCCTTCAGCTTTATCCTATAAAATGCTAAGCTACATCTTTGAWCATTTTAAACTTTCACTGGCCTTACTTGGAGAAGAGAATTCATTGCTTCTGAACCCTTTATATACTTTAACAGAAATGAAAGGGTCTAAAAGTCTATTTTTACCAAAGAGGCCAGATCTTAGGAGGTATGCAGCAGGATTTCTATGGTGACATTTCCCACCACACTACCTTTTGTGCTTCTAAATGGTARTTAGAAATGTTGACATTCTGGTCTAACAATGTATGAGTAAAGAGAGTTACTTTTTCGAAAGGGTTGGAAGTGGCTTGYACAGTCTTTGCAACTAGATCTTGTGCAGACTGGATCTTACCAATGAAGACTAAAATGAGACTCATGCATGTTATTTCTAAATTATTTAGTATTAAATCATCCTGGCAGAGTTAAGATGCTAGTAATGATGTTCATTTGTTATATACCTGACATTTTTCAAAAGCAATTAAGACACATTGTGTTCATAGAAAATTAGTGCTGGTTTTGAGGATATCTGAGCCTGCATTTGAATGCTGTAGGGATTTTGAGAATAGTATTGGTCAGCTCTGGCAMATAAACAGAAATGTTTCCAGAATCTTATCACTTTCATGAGATAGAAAAGTATAAACTAAAGAAAATGCTACATAAATTGACAAGAATTTAAATTTATTTTAATACTGAAACTCTGTGATATATTTCTTGGAATATTCTTGCATCACAGCAGTTATGTAGTTTTCAATATATGTATGCTTGAGTGGAAAATATGAAGATATTTATGTTCTGTTCCCTTAACTGTTAGTTTAAATCCTKCCTGCTATGATACAGTTCCATAGGCTTACATTTTAAGGTGTGGAGAGCAACCATYGGATAAGAAATCAAATCAATTTAACTCAATCAAGTTAAATGTTATTGACCTCTCCAAAGAGTCTTTTTTATTTCAGTATGCTGTGGAAAATAACACAATAATGTTCTTCTCACTCTGGTAAATGCCACTTTGAAATAATTTAATGAATTACTCTTTCCTAGATTAACTSCACTGTTCACTCAGGTTTTATTTAAGAATCCCATAAAGGTTTACCAAGCAGAGTAACAACTAAATGGTCAGGCATTGATTCATATTTCTCTGAAAGAATTTAATGTGCTGGTGACAAATGCCTTCATTGTCTCCCAACTCACACCTCCTCTCCCTTGCAATTGTGTCTCATGGGCCATATGATTTGTCCTAAGATAAGAACACCATGTGTGAATTGCAGGGAGGACTCAGGATGCTCACATGGTGAGTATGTTTCAGAKATGAGGGCGCTATGATTGTGATAGGCTTTGGTGCACACTGGCCTGAAAAAGGGTGTAAAATGCTGCCGGCGAGGGAGCCAGCTGGTCTCCTGAGGTGGCAGGCARCTTCCAGATGGATCTGCCCCCATCCACCCCATTCCCTTCACTCCTCCCACCCTCCTCCCCAACCTGGAGGCAGGTATGTCCAACAATAACACTGGAAAGACTCACTTTTGAGTGGATAAGTAAAAGCTTTAAAGATCCCAGTCACCTACAGAGGTAAAATCTGAAAGTAGCTCCATGGGTACTTTGTACCTTTGTAACTGTGCAGTCTGCAAGGCCAAAGCCTCTACATKTCTGGGGCAATCTGTTTATATTTTCTCTCTTTAGACCTATTTTTGTTATATATTGCATTGGCAATATTTAGATATTTTGTTAGCAATATACCTAGTAATAATTCACATTATCAGTGAATGTAATGCCTAATGGACAGGCTTTTCTCTMCTGCTTTGTCTCATTAAAATTGACATAGTTGGCAGGATGTGTTGCAAAAGATGTTGATAAGGAAGGCAAAATCTGAGCTTAATTGCAAGGGATGTAAAGAATAACAGTCAKGGACTTTATTGGAATGTTAACAAGAAAGGGAAAGTCAAAAGTCTACCCCCTGGTGAACAGTTAAGAACAGACAGGGAGATGGCTGAAGTGCTTAACAACTTTTTTGCTTCAATCTTCAATGACAACCTCTCTTCCCACACTCTCAAGTGGATGGACGCCAGGATGAGGACTATGGAGCAAAGTCCCTCCCACCATACGTGAAGATCATATTCACCATGACCCRTGGAACCTGAATGTCTATAAGTCTGTGAAAACTGTGGACAATCTCACCATTACAGTAAAGAARTATTTTTTCCTCACGCTCACGTGAACTTCCTGTTTTCTAGTTTCTGCCCATTGCCCCTTAACCTGTCACTGGATATCAGAGAAAAGAGCCCAGGCCTATATTTTGGATACCTGTCCTCATTTGTATGCATTGCTAAGATTGCTTCTTCATCTTGGTCTTGGAGTTAGAAATGCTTCACTAATAACCAGCTTTCTTAGGCCCATCTTCCCTCCAAGGCTTTGTCCTTGGGCACTTTACCAAACAGACACCTGAAGAGGCCAAGTCAACTCTCCTGAAGTCCAGGGCAGTGAGCTTCCTGTGCACACTTCTCAATGCCCTAAGACCTTGGACACCATATGCTGGTCACTGCAGCCAAGGGTGCCCTTGAGCTTCACACCCTCCACCAGCTCCTCCTTGTTGGTGAGAACAAGGTCCAGTATGGAACCTCTCCTTTTTAACTTGGAGAAGCAAGTTATCGTCAAGGCATTCCAGGAAACTTCTGGTGGAGTGAACTTTCTTCACAGAAGCCCTTACGGTACTCTGTTTTGGATTTGTTACCCAAAGTGTTGATTACACTGATGTTTTGCCGATTGCTGAGTAAGGCTTGTACAGTGCCGAGGCCTTCTCTTGACTCTGGTCAACAGTAAGTTCTGGTGAACAAGTGATTGGGAAACAGCTCAGGGTGGACAACTGACCTCTACTGGCCAAAGGGRTATTTCATACCATGTCACACACCATGAGCGTAATTAAAGCTGTAGGAGAGATGGGCTTTGGTTAGGTTTTCATTGTTTGGGAACAAGTTGTTCATCAATATGTTTGTGGGAGGCAGTAGGTATCTAAATCAGTTTGTGGTTGTTGTTTGGGTTTTTTCTGACTTCTTTCCTTTCCTTTTAAAATGTCTTAACACACTTCTGCTCCTCCAGTTTTCTTCCCTGTCTTACTCTAGGAGTAATTGAGTGAGCAATGAGGTGAGGACTTACCTATCAGCCAATCAGGGCAATGGCAAGGGCCAACCTAGCACAGTTTGTTGGTAAATAAGAATGGCTGTTTTGAGAGTTGAAAAACCAGCAAACTTCTGTTCTTTATAAGTATAATTTGCAATAACAGTCAGATCTTWACCAGATTTCTACTAACGTTCAGAACTTAACCACTGACACACACAGACTTGACACACACCACTGACAGTTTTTAATTTTTTTTGTTTTTTAATGTCAATTATTTGTCAGGGAAATACTGGAAATGTAAAAGCTTTATCTAGTAAAGCATTTATACACATATTTCACTCCAAACTTAGCTAACACTGTCAAAAATAAGATGTGACTTAATGTTTGATTCAATGATAGTGGGATTACACATGAAGTTAAGAATGCATTTTAATACTTCTCTGGACTAGCACTGTGCAGCATGTGTTCTATTCAATTTGTAGATTTTCAAATAAGGAGGCCACTTTGACATCTACATACTTACAGGAGTGAAAGGAGGATTTTTAAGAAACAGGGTTTATTTAACCTTAATTTGATCAAAAGCATAAAAAGAAAAAAAAAAAAAAAAACTATCTCTGTGCAGTTATATCCATTTGGCTGGAATGCAAATGGCTGTCTGGCTGAGCTCCAGATCTCTTCTCATTACAATTTCAGYGCTGTGGGATAGTTAAAGAGTGGAGGAGAAACAGCCCGTGTTTAAAGTAATGTTGCTTATATTGCTGCTTAGCCAAGGAATTAATAGCTGTCCTCTGGGGAATGTGGTTGGCATCTGGTTCATGGCATGATTGAGGGTGCTGCTACAGAAACTAGAATGCTAGTTATCTTATTAATAAGTTGCTCTCGTGCATATTTATTACATACTATATCTTGTGTCAAAACTGTTCTTTGTATGCAGAAGCTTTACTTTTGGTTCTAATTCCTTTTGCACTATTTATCTACAGTGATCAAAGATAAACACTGAAAGGTATATGTACTATATAAAAAAAAGTCTGGTTGATTGAGTGAATCAATATTCATATTTATATTGTGTATATCACCCACGGTCCCCTTGGGGCTTTCCTGTAATTACAAAAAGTAATAATATATTGCTTTAAAGAGCCAACATAAATGCTAAATTCTGAATTTATTAGCCTGAGAACTCTGCATCAGCACTCTYCAATTTTAAAAGTGCTGAAGCAAAAACTCTTCATGTATCACAAGGATAGAAATGCCCAACAGGGATTTTTAAAAATCTGGTGGAAAGACAGTTTGGGAAAGATAGATTTTTTGAGAGAAAATAGTAATATGGTTCTGTTTCATATTTTATTTGCTTTAAAAGGAGTATTTTTTTGGCTTCATATTCATCACAATTCGCTCTCCTGCCCATGTTGTCACAGGAAGTCACTGGATATCGTTGCCATAGAGACAACAAATGGGAGGGAAACCTGYTTTTTGAAAAATTAAGCTTACACTGATGATGATAACGTCAAAATCATTGGTTTAACTCTAACGTAACTCCACCATTTGTAAATCATGCTCAGTTTGATTTACAAAGCTGAAGCTAGTGAAATTGTTCAAGAGTTAGTCAAAATAAGATCACATTCAGAACCAAAACCAAGGTGATTATGAAGAGTAGAAACAGACCCASAAAATAGCCCGTGTAATGATTGAGTAGGTTTTGCAATGAAAATGGATGTAAAATAGTACCTTGAGTTAGAAGCTCAGGTTCTGACTCCAAATTTGCAGCTGGGTCTCATTTTCTTCAGTGGTTCTGTTACATCTGGACTCTGTCAGTCCCTATGGCTGAGCTGTCTCTCCAGTGAATATTCAGTCTCGAATCTCTGCTTTGTCACCTCAAGTACCAACTTCTTTAGAAGAACAGCATCTAAATAGCATAAAAGTGAGAAACTAAGATGTTTAGGTGTAAGAATTGCAGATGAGATTTTAAATAGTGTGCTTCAGACAGGTTAATGTGTGCCTAACAAATCACTTCAGTGACTGGCTGCAGAGTTTTTCTATTATAAACAAGTGAAGTATTTGCTGATTTTCTGTATCTGGAGATCTCTTTTTTCCTTCAGTGTAGTTGCCGTCTCTTTCCTCAGTTTACAATCTGAGAATCTTTACATTAAACTTTGCTATCCTTACTCCCAGCATTTATCAGCCTGATTTAGCGATGTTTATTCTATATTTTTGTGTCATTGAAAGTTGAGTGAAAGTGCTTTCAACACATTCCTTTGTGTTGCAGAAGCAGGGAGAGAAGTGTGTGACTAAAGTGTCTAACCAGTAGGAATGTACTAGAGGCTGGCTCTCATAAACACTTTTTTAACATGTACAGACAACCCTTTGAAATAGCCAAGCTGTGTCTGACATGCCCGTCGGGGCTTATRCAGCCCAATGGCATGGCATTTCTACCCAACAAATCACTCGAACTCCAGTCAAACTGACAAGTTATATACGAACAATTTCAGAAAAGCGGGAATCAATTAGGTCAAACATSATCTCAAACAACTCAAATGTTGGCAGCAAAGGTGATAGAATCAATKACCAGTTTGCAAATTAATGAATTAATGAACATTATTGCTCAGTACTGAATATAAAGGCTATTTGATGCCTGSAGTTTTGCTGTGGGATTGAGCACCTGTCAAGAATTCTTACATCCTAGCAGTGGGGAGTACCTTCTATTGTGGCTTTTGCACCATAATTAATTTCTTATTCTTAGGTAAGAAGGTATTAAATCCTTGTAATTTTTCTTAGCTGTGATGAACTATTGCCATACCTCAAATGACACCTAAAGCTGATACTAAGCTCCTGTATGTCTGCTGTTAAAGGTGTCATTTGTGGCATGTATTGCCCTAAGTAATAATAAGATGTGACCAGTGATTGCTGTACAAACTAATTTTGAGATCCTTATAAATACACTTGAGAAAATCAAGATATTACAAATTATCTGGGATAAAGAAAACAGTAGCATATTTCCAAACTATATGCAGAATTAAAATCAATGCAAGAGGACCTTGAATGTATTGTTTTCTAATGTCAGAGCTTCGAGAACAATGTTCTAGAACATATACACAATGTCTGAGGAGAGTGGTACAAATGATGAATAGAGTAATAATGAAACTTCCATTTCATGCATGTGGAAGAATAAATGAATAATCATTTGCTGATGACCAATATGTCACAGTTAAAAGTATTTCTTTGCCAGGAAATAGATAGTATGGGAATTATTTTTCTGTAATATTACTTCAGGTAACACCTTTAATTTCTTAATTAAAAGAACATTTACACCTTACAGAATTGACAGCAGTCTTTCATGAAATATKAATTATTTTAAAATAATTTCTCTTATGTAACCTGAAAAACATTGCCAAGTTTTGATGTCACTTTATTCCAAGATTTGATCTGTCTGAAGTAGYTGTATTTTTTGCCATTTATTTTGCTATAACCAGAATCCTTCCAAAATAAGTCTTCCTGCTGTAGACACAGAACTGCATATAATCTGGTCTAGGACAATTTTTTTTTTCTTCGTTTTCTGTGATCAATAGCCTCCTCCTTGTTATTATGCATGTTTCATGAATTTTTCAAATGCACAAATGAAACTAAAGATCAAATTTTCAAGTAATGAATAAGCAAGGAACAATAGCAGTGAGATATCTTATAGCAAAATAAAAGATGAGCCAATTAATGTCTGGGAGAAAGGAGAAAATATAATCACTATTTATCATTTTCTACCCTCTGCAGAAGGTAGTATTTTAATAATCAAGATGCCTTTCTTACTGCAATGCTTCAGCTTAAAATAAYTTTCTCAGTTTTTGATTTAAGAGAATAAAAATGTGAAGCAAAATGT
Organism: Malurus melanocephalus; assembly: GCF_030028575.1. Classification (NCBI taxonomy): domain Eukaryota; kingdom Metazoa; phylum Chordata; class Aves; order Passeriformes; family Maluridae; genus Malurus; species Malurus melanocephalus. The sequence continues at coordinate 210,828 of NW_026623316.1, read as the reverse complement.
TTATCTGAGTGTATTACTTTAAACATTTTTSTGTTCATGTGCTGTTTTGACAGATATAAGAAACATTTAAAAGTTACAGAGGGGAAAAATACAGTTTTYGAAACTGTCAAAACCTTATTAACTTCAGTCATGAGAAGATTTTAAATAAAGACATTCCAGAATGATTTATTAAAATAAAGTTTTGGTATTATTTGTAAGACATGCCAACTAATATATTTCAGTGTATATGACAAAGGCATGCAGATATTTCTGTAATACTATTTGTTGGGTTTGAGTGGTTTTTGAAGTTTTCCCAGGAGATATTCCAGAACCTCCCTGAGATTGACTGGAGTTTTRCTTCTGAATTAAATTTAAAAAGAAATTGATATGTAAAGCCTTGGGAATTGAAGTTTCTAAACATTTGATGTGAAAACTGCAAATATAGTTAATCACACTCATATCTGAATTTTGAAAAGTAAATGGGATTGGTAATTTCTTTATACATTTGCACTCAAGAGCTTAAAAGTTACATATTTTATCAATATTAGACATGAAGACAATCCTTCAAGCTTCATATCTTGATATTATGAACTATTAAAGCAATTTAAAAAGAAACAAAGAAAAGTGCTAATGGATTACATTTTTGTGACCTTATGCTTTAGGAGGATTGGCCATGTAAAATGGAAATAGATGACTTCTCTGCTTCAAAATGGACTATACTAATGCTTTCTGACCTTTTTCAAAACTATGGCTCAATGGTTATAGATATACCTTCCAGTAACTTTTAACCAGTAAAAGTTTATTCAAGAACAAATATGTAGTCCATATTGTGAAGGATCACAATAACTATAGCACAAACCCAAGAATACAACATAGAGACATAATTAGGTTCTGTGTAGTTTCTGTGGCTGCTATTTTATGTTGTATTGGATGCTGGTTTTCTTCAAATTAGACCATAAATTCAAAGAAAAATGGACCTTCTGAGAACTAAAAAGAAACAAATGGGARGAAATTAAGTTGAAATTCATATTACAATATTAAAGAGGTTTAAAGAACTAAAACCTCAAAAGATAAGCCAAATATTATTTATAAAGCTTCAGCTTCTCATTTTAGACAAAACAAATGGACAAAATATGGTCTCAAATGTAGAATCCCATCATGGTATTCTTTTGTTTAGAATAGGCAAACCTGATTTTTTCTTCTTGACACTGACAATATTTTAAGGAAGAAGATGGATGTCACCATTCATTAAAAATTTAAGCTCATGCTTACATGCAGATTTAAAAAAAAATTACTTTATACTTTACTTGCTTACTTCACCCCAGATAATTACTATGTGGCAAAAAGTACTGCTAGTAACACTAATACTGACAGAAGGGATGTGTGATTATGCTGTGCCCCATTGCTCTGTCATTATTATATTTGCAACATTTTGATGGATCTTTTCCTAATCATAGCTCCATAAAGTACATTCAAAACAGAGGTTAATCTCAAATCAGTGCCCTATTCATCACCACGTATTTTTAGTTATCTCAATGTAAATGTCAGTATTATGAAAAGCCTTGGCATATATTTCAGAATATTTCAGAAGTTGCAGTTAATTACTTTATACCCGTGTCCTGCTGGGTGTCGTTGTATGGATGTATCTGGAATGCGCGAGACAGGTATTGACAAATACTTCAGTTCTTATTAATAGGAATAGGCAGAACTTTTCACATTTAAACTTCAACGGTTCATTGCCTTGAGTATCAGCTAATTCATATTTCTGAACCGTAGAATTGTACAGAATAATTTAGCTTCTAGTGTTTCTGGTCGTRCCTATCAAGCCAAATTTTTGTCTTCTTTAATCAAATGTAAAACTTCCCATAAATGTCACTGCTGTCTTTGAATGCCCTTGTTCTTTAGCTGGTTCACTGTAGCTGCACAGAGTTGACYATGAAATATTCTCACTTTTGTAGGGAGAACACCAAGGGGGCATCTGGACTGGCAGTTTATACAGTAGCAATTCCCTCTGACACATGCAATGAGAAAAGTTGCAATTTGGTCATGCCCTCAGCTCTGAATTGGCTCTGTTCCATTCACATAAATGACTAGGCTGCCCCAGTATGTACAGAGCAAGTTTTCTCAATAAAATAAACCTAACCTTCCTAAAATCAAATAAAAAGCCCTAATAAAAGCTTTTGTTATGTGTATGCCTCAACCTCTTTTCCCATCTGTGTACATGGTCTGCCTGCAATGGCCCAACTTCCATGGAGTTGATTGGGATGTTCCATCCTCCTCCAGTTTAGGTGCTAGATCAGTCAAAGACACCTTTGTGTGCTCCTCTGCTGTGCATTGGTACACCTGAGAATCATGCAGTAGATTACCTTAAATCTGTATATTCTACAATGTGCTGAACTCCTCTCCTGTGCCACCTTTATACAAGATAATTCCRCTGAATTTGTGCTTGTTCTTCACATCATAGATATAAATCAGAATAACATCAGTCCCAGGGTCTCGGGAACATACCTTTCTTTTAATTGTCATACTTTCTGCTCCTGATTTTAAACATTTCAAAKGCTGGAAAATTATTAATCTGAGACATGTAAATTGGTACCACTGTGTTCTTTTATTCTGTTATTTAAGGAATACTGTACAAGTGCCAGCTCCTATTGATTTATAACAGGGACATATTCATCTTACTATTTGGTATGGATGAGAAACACTGAATAATGTTGTTTTACACATTTCTAAGATCTAGAAGAGGGATAGACAGARTATAAAATGTTCCATTAACACTACTGAATCTCTGTCTGTGCCAGGGTACAACTTTCCAATATCTTAGCTTTTGGTAAGAGAAACCACAAAAGTGTAATATTTATGGCAAGTTAGGGGTGCTTTGTTTCAGTAATGTGCCCATTAYAAGCTGATGGAATTCTAAGTCATGTCTTTGGAAGCAGTCATCTGATTTGGTTGGAGTATGAAAAACCTCTGATGCCTACTCTTATCTTGGCGAGGATGAAGATTTTTATTGCATTAATACAAAGCTCATTAGAAAATCATACCACAAATAAGCATTTATTAGTATTAAAGTACTTCTAATCTGGTGTAAGAGAATAAGATTTTGTTTATTTCTAGTTTTTTTTCACTGGATACTGATAAGGGGATTTCTGTAAGTTTTCCAGAAAATGGAACTRTTTATTTCATTAATTTCAATTAAAAAGTTCTAAACCAATATTCATTTCAACATGAAATCAACTACTGACTAATGACCACTGAGAAGGACCAAACTTTTTGTCATTTCAGTGTACAGAAAATAACATCTGGCTTCCCTTCAGCATAGTTAAAAGGCTTCTGTTTGAGTTCTGTATAAACAGACTCTCAGGGGGTTCTGAAAAATGTCAGACAAAAAATGAGAGATTAAATTTTAATTTATTCCCATCACTCCATATATTCTCTGGTGTATGGCATGAGGAATTGTGTGTGGTACACTGCTAATCCAGTGTTGGCAGCACTYCCAGTTACTTAAACATATTTAGAAATGTTTCCTGGTGACTAAATTTGAACTTTTCAAACTCTTTTCCATTAATGGAAACTTATAGCTTGCAGCCCCATTTCATTTTATCTAGCATTGTTTCTCCACAGACATTTTAAACATGGTGGGAGGAGGCTCTTCTACTTCTTATTAAAAAGTGACAATKGTGGTAGGGAAGTCACTGCCTTTTAGGATTCAGCATAGTGAAAAAATGTACGTGTGAAACCCTTGTGTATGCCTGTGGAATTAAAACAGACTTAAATCTCTTTAAGGTAGTAAACTAAATTGCATACAGACAGGACTTTTATTAGGTCAAACCATGGTAGTGAAATGATACGAAGATGAGTAACAATCCCCACAACAAAAAGCTCCTCCCACCCCCAAGGACTGTTTTTTACTTTAAATAGAAGCATAATAGGAAGTAGAATAAGAGTAAAAATACTTAAATTGGTAGAACATGCATTTCAACTCTGAACTTTTTTGTGTGTGCCCTTTCAAGTGGGGGCAGTGGCCCAGCATTKTGTGCCTGTGCTGCCTGTACTGTCTGGGGCTACAAATCAGGGGAGATCTGGAGCCTCACAAGCTGCTGAGCAAATGGACAATCAGAGTCAGCCAGTGAGGTAATTTAGTCTTAAATTTCTCCTTTGGATGGCTTTTGCAAAAGAGCATCACCAGCCATGAACTTTCTCCTGAAGTTCTTTGCTCTAATTACTGAGCAAGCTTCATCCTGAGGCAATCACCTTCTATGCTAGCCATGTTCCTTTAAAGCATGTCATTATCACCACCTGTATCWATGCCCTGTTATAAGGTGCCTCTGCATCTGTTTGGGAAAAACCTGTCATCCTGGACTGCACAGGACAGAAATTCAATGTTCGTATTTCCATGCTAGGATTTAAATCCACAGCCTTCCTAGCTATTCTGGCTGGGGATCTTGCTTCTCTCTAATCAACAYTTACCTGTCTGTAGGTTTTAATTAACACATTAGGCAGATGAAGTTTGCAATTTTGATACCTAATTTCCAGTACATAAGTCTGATACTTGTGGGCATCTAGGTCCTTTCAAGATCTGGATTCAGAAGTTTTAGTATGTTTCCTGCACTGCAGAAGAGAAGCATATATTGATGCTCTTTGTGTTTGACTGCAATTTCTAAAGAAGACTCTGTAATCTTTTAGATCAGCTGTTTTTCAGGCACTTCATAAATTCTTAGCTATGGTGATCATCAATTTTGTAGATTCTACAATCAAGAAGGAAGGTGAATTGACATTATGCATTAAATATCTTTACTTCTTCAGATGCCTGAGCAATCAGTGTATTTTGTGTCTGTTTTACCAGTCTCCATCTTTCTCTCTTTTCTGCAATAAAATATATTTTGCATTATTTATGATTCACTTTTTTGATCCCTGCCTCTCTGATAAGGGGACAGAGATAAAAGGTTTGCCATTTCATATGAACTCTGTTTTAAAATCTGAGCTGCTGACTTTTTTCAGATGCTCTCCTTCCTACCGACAATCTTTAGTTATTGATTCTGTTCCTTTGTAGCCATTTACTTCATAGAACAAATTAAAAAAAGTCCATAATTTCTATTTGGTTTTGGTTTCCTTTTCCTTTTTTTCTATTTTATTCTGCCAGTCGAGTATTAAAATGGTGAAATATTACCATAATTATGAGACATGTAAACAAGGTCCATACTTTATAACAGAAGACGTTAGCATCTCAGTGCATGAGCATGTCCTCTTTAAAAATGACATCAAGTAAATTGTGCCTATTTTACTAATATACTCATAAGCTCTGGCAATCTCGTACTGTATATGTCAAGGGCCAGAGAAGGAGATGGATTTCAGTGTGACACCAGGGCAGAGGACTCACAAGCCCAGACCCTGTCCAGTCACAGAGGAGAGGGGCGGCTGTGAGAACAGGTCAGAAGGTGAGTCTCTGCCCTGAGGCACAGCTGACATCTGGTCAGGCAGGCAGCCTGTAGGGAAACCTGGTGGATGCTGTGCACAGACAAGACTATCCCAGACTATCCGACTACAGTCTGTTCTTTTAGACTGCATGCTACCTGTTTTAGACAGTCCTGACACATAAATGTCATGCAGGCATCAAAACCTTTGTTACCCCTTGTCAACACATCATACAAATATGATGCATTATGTTTCACATTTATTATTTTTATTTTTCTGAATAAATTCTTTGCAAAGAAATTTTAACAGAGTTCACACTGTAAATTGAAACAACATTAGATTAGCTATCTGTAGAGGTTTTTGTCTATACTAAGGTCTTCTACCAGCATAGCTACTTTTTCTATGATGTCTCCTACAGATAAAAATAATATTCAGGTGGGCATTTTTTTCCTTTTCTTTGATCCTTGATCATCTTCATTAAATTGCAGAGTAATATTCATTAATTTATTTTTTTTTAAGTAACTGTAATAATTTTCCTGGTCACCTCATCTTGTTCCTTCATTTCACTTCTGGATATATGCTTATATCAATAGAAGAAAGATTACCCATAAATATATTTTGTGAAAAATGAGCTTTTTACTTGTGACAGGCAGTGTTTGTTTCTTCTCCACATCTTTTAAACATGCACATACCTGCTAAAAAGTGATTGGTAGATCTGTAGGATTTCAAAATATTTTCCCTTAACAAAAACTTGTGCAAAAATTTTCCAGCCACTTCTATGGCTGATCAGTGTTTTTAAGATCTYCAGTGGAAGAAGTATTTGACCAGTTAGAAAGGCCCATATTGCTGCTGTTTACTGAGTTATTTTTTTAAGTAATCATATTTCCTTTTCATATTACTACTAGTTTACAAAGGTTTTATATACCTGTTTTGGTCTTTTGTTACATGGAATCTACACAATTTTCATGCTAAAACCCAATGAAACACATGAAAAAGAAGAAACTCGTTGGTTCAAAGCAGAAAAGTGGTATATGGAAGTGTTTTCTGTCTTCTGGAGAGCAGTCTTTGTGTGCTGATTTCAAATATATACCTAAAGCCAATCACAATAGGAGGACTGGTGTATACTCACATGGATTATGAAAATCACTGCTTTCTGATTTTTTCTTTTGCTCAGAGCATTGATGAGTATCCTGTAAATGGGTAAAAAATAGAATGTGATTATGCAGATCAAGTTCTCTAAATCAGTAGATTGCAGAAGAGCAAGTTTGCTTCTATGAATGCAAAGCCTCTCTTTTTTTCTGAGATAATTTCATTTTAATAAAATATAAAATTATTTTATTTGAAACCTGATTATATAAAAGACATTTGGGGTACAAAAAATATTAAATATGAATCACTTGTTTAAATAATAATCATGGCAGTAAAACAGAACCAGACTGAACTGCAGAAATGTTTTCAAGATATAGTTTTTATGATCCTGAAAAAGCACTGGTTTGGGTTTTGATGCAGTTGTTTTGATGTTATTTGATATTTAAAAATCATGACGATTCCAGAAAAAATTTTGCATACCATTCATATTACTTATATCTGTAAATGGAATCCATTAGTATGTAGAAAATCAAATTTTAGTGAATCATTTAGGATATATGTATGTGTTAGCAGATGACTAAGAAAATATCAAATATCCACATTGTATTGTCTCTGTTTACACATACTTTTCCATATCCACACACAAGACACTTCACTAACTTTTCTCCCACAACACTGATGTCTTCTCCAAGCTCTAGGGATCTTCTTTGTACCAGGACAGCTTATATTTTTCAATTAATTTCTGCTTTAATCTGCTGAAGGGCTCCCTTCAGTGAGGCRTTCAGTCCATTAGTTTTGATCTGTTAATCCACTTGAGATGCAAGTTCCTAATGAACAGACSATTAGTATTTTAAAAATCCCAGTGACAATGTTTTAATGCTTACACTTAGTTGCACAAGGTAAAATGGAATAATGCTAGTGATGATATAAACCTTGTGTTAACAAAGACAAAGCATGGAGCAAAATTTGCCTAGAATACTAAGAAATAGCTGTAATAATAGACTATTTTTTCCATAACAGATAGATTGAATGTGTGGCAAAGCATACTTCATCAGTCCTGTCCACTCTCCAGCTAGTAAACAGGGTTCCTTGACTGCAACAGATTTTCATCAGGGTCACAATGRCACACTGACAAGATTTGAAYGTTTTTGGTCAAAATACTTCCCCTKGTTTTTAAGCTTTAACAAAGCAAGTGATCATCTAAATGATAAATAATGCTTTTGGTGTCCAGGATACTGTTAGGTTAAATCTTTTGATATCATGTCCYAATCCTTAATTCTAAGGGCTTTTGCTCAATGTGTTCCAGGTGGGCAGATTAGGCATTTTCCAACACTGAGCTTTACAGTAGATGTGCAGAAGTTAAAAAGAGTCAAATATTTGCGAACAAGCCATATCATACCCCTGTAAAGGCAATTTAACTAAAGCCTGTTGAATTAATTTTGGACTTTAACTTCCCTCCTGCTTTGCTATTCTTTCTCTTAAATGACAGWCAGCTGTCCTTCCCATGCRTCAAAGCTGTGCTGGGTGCCATAGAGCTTCCCTCACCGTTGGCTTCTTGTCAGAAGTTGAGGACAGTAGAGTGTGATTGCTATTTGTGCATAAGAAGCTGATTCCCAGAACATCATTCTTATTCCCAGAGCAGTTAAAACATACTTCCATCCTTTCAGTGATTCTCTGCAAACTTTGAGTTTTCTCTATTGATTAAGCTAGTTGGAAAGACCTCATTCATATCTCTCCAGTCCTCTTAAGCTCAGTGATACAGGTTTAAAAGAGGCTTAGGAGGAGGGCGCTAGAAAAGCATGCTACAGTGTTGTGGCGCATAAAGTGGGCATTTTATACATTATCAGTTTCTCCCTTTCATTATACRATGAATAAAAGAAAAGGAGGTAGAGAGTCACAGTTTTAAGATAGCGAATGACTTGGCAGTGCTAAGTTCATTTCCATGTGTGCAATAGGACAGAGGCTGCGTCTCTCAGACTGTTGTTGACGACAATTGAGTGCTGGCAGAGCCCTTGCTGAAGTAGGCTGTTGAAAACTTACTCTCATTTTGCAGTAAAATTTCCATTATTTTAAAGTGATGTATGTTGTAAATTCTTAACTCTCATCCCCTCCTCATGGAAAACCAAGTGGTAACTGTTGAATACTACAGTTAGTCAGAGAAAGGCCAAAAGCATGTATGCAAGAMTCAATCTGTTTTATAAAATTTTGGGGTTACATTGTTCTGAAACCGTTAGAAGTCCCCAGATGATATAAGATCTTCTGTAAATAGTTTGGAATTGCTTAGAGTTTCTGTAAAGGCACAGAATTTCTCATCTTTAAAGGGTAATGTCATACATTATTTATTATTTTCCTGAACCAGAAATTATCTGTTAACTGTGTGATTTTAAAAGCATTCTGGGAACGGGTATTGTAACTGCAATCAGTGAGCTGATGAGATTTATTCAGTGGCCACTTAAAAGGATTTCCTATTGCATTTTCTAGATTGTAATTATTCTGCATGTATTCACACATGGAAGCAGGTAAGAAAGTTCTCTCTGTTCCTGACTCTATTAATACATATTCTAACTTTTTAATGTAAGATTTTTCAGGCATGTGGATATTGCAGCAGTAAATATACTGCAGATAAATGCAGTATTCAAGCAATCTTACTATATCTAGGATATAGGACCTCTAATAAATATCTGTCTCTCCAATTTCTTGAGATCCATCTGAATGGGGGATCAGCATTCTGGGGGAGCAGCCATTCCTCCTTGGTCTTCTGGAAGATTCCTGAGGGTTGTCCTTGTGAGTGACAACCKATGCAAAGGAGCCATTCATTACTTCTGCCTTCTTCCCACCTTCTGTGTGTCTCCTGCTTGCACTTGTATTGACAAGTATTGACAGAAATTCCTTGTTCACCCATGCTGGTGAATTCTTGCCTCCTTTGCCCAATTTCTTGCCCATTAGGATGAATTATTCTTGAGATGTCACTGAATTGTCTTTTAACTGCTAGTCTGATAACTTTTTCCCTTCTTCAGCWTATTAAAATCTTCGATTTCCAGTCACAGTGTCAGAAACAAGGAAATGACAAGGTAAGAGCAGAGCAGAAATTCTCTCCTGCTGTTCATTTGTCTTGAGAGAGGCTTGATTCTATCATTACCACACTGCTCTCTTTCAGAATTTCTGGTTTATTTAGAATACCCAGCAGGTGATGCTCATGTGAAAAATAGATGTTTAATATCATATTTTATCTTTGTTGTTCAGCAGGTATCAGAAAGAAGAACMATTAATTTCCTGAGGTTTTTCTGTATTGATTATAAATATAATATCTGGTTTTCAAACATTAATTACATGATTCAAAACCTCTGGAATCTGAATATTTATCCCCATTTCAGAAGCCCTGAATGTTTTGTTTTCCTTGCACATGAAGGTCAAAAATTGCATAGTCCTTCCCCGTGTCCCATTTTAAATGACTAGGTATGATTTAGATGTTCTTAAAGAAATTCCTACAATTTTCAGTTGCAGCTGTGACCTGTTCATCCATTCCTAAAATCAGAATGAGTAATTCAGACACCAAAAGAAAGATAATATCTGGTAACTTTTTTTTGGGGGTGATTTGTACAAGAATACATAGGAAATTGAGAAAGATATCCAGTCCTTCAGGGCAGTATTGGCTGTCTTAATATTTTCCTCCTTAGCTGGTTCATTAAAGTTCTTTAAAATTTCTGTGAAAATGAAACCTTTAATAAAACCTAGTTTCCATATCATCTTTACTCTTTACATCTTTAGCATGATTAATTCTAAAAGCACTACACTCATGTAGACATCAGTTGTCAGTGTGAAGTCATAATAAGGTCAAACAACTTTTGCAGATAAACGCTTTGTTCTGGAGGTCTTGATTTACAACTGCTAATTTATTATTAAAGAAGGGGACAGRCATTCTATGGCACACTGTCACATTGACATCAGTGTTATTTGGCAGAAGAATGAGAACAGACTCCACCCCTTGAGTTAACAAAATTATGTGATCTCCACTGCACTTCACTATTCAAATGCAGAGCAGCTGTAAAAGCAGCTTCGTCATATTTTGCCAGTGCTTCCACAAATGTATCCTGATGCCAGAGGAACAGTGCAGAATAAGAGCCCTGTTTCCCACAACGGCACAGGTCAGTGAGCTTTCTTATGTCAGCTGCCATGCAGCCTGTGAACTCTTCCCATCTGACCCTTCTTTCCTTGCTGCAGATACATTCATGAAAAGGACTGGTCATGCCCAGCTGCTTGGAACATGAAGTCATGCACAGTCCATTCATCATTGGGAGACAGAATCAGGAAATAGTGCTTAAACTCTGCCAGCCTCTCACTAAGAATGTGCAAAATGATCCCTTCTTCTCCAAAGAGAGCTATTTGGACAGTCTTTGACAGCCTCAGAAAGAACCAGAATAAACAAAAAAAACATCCAGAAACTGCAAAGTTGTCAACAATGGGATTATGATTTTGCAATGAAACACCTGGGAAAATAAAAAACAGAAAATGCTACAAGCTCTCCTAAGAGTATGCACTGAGTAGGAGGATTAAACCACTTAGAGGAAAGTCAAAACAGCAGAATGATTGTCATTTTTGGAACGTGCTTTGGAAATTTTCTAAGTGAACCACTTTAACTCTTGTTTTGAGGTCTAGTTTTAGGAAACTGATAACAGCGATACGATAAGTTAATCAGAGGCTACATTTCTTTCTTTCATTGTAGAGGAAAAGTGAAACACAAAATACTTTATTCTGAAACCAAAATAGAATTAGCTTTATCCAATAAAATTTTGCCTTTTTGTATGCTCAGGAAAAAAATTATCATTAGATGTTGATCTGAATATTTTGCCTGTATTTCTGTTTGACCAACCAGCTGAAGCACTTATAAGTGTCTTGATGTCTTTCCAAAGGCATGTTTTTTTTACACTTCATCCCAGGCTTAATTTCTTCTAACTGTGAAATGAGGTAAGTTAAAATGCCAGCAAGTTCTGAGGTAACTGTGTGAAACAACCCTCTTTTTACTTTAAGGCCTGTTGAATAAATATGCAGCAGGGCACCGAATGAAAAATTGTTATAGTGTATGCTGAATACACAGATTGAAATGAAATATATTCCATTTAATTTGCTCTRGTTGATTTTTTTTTGTGTTTTCTGCCTTTTCTCACTAATTCTGGCAATTTAAACTATACTAAATAACATTATAGAACCGCTATTTAWTTCAGGTTAGTTTTTACTTCAGTGCACTCAAATTCTAATCCCTGTTTGAAACACCTACAATTGTTTTGCATTCAGGCACATAATACTATATCTATTTACTTGTTTGTGCTTGTTTCCAAAACAACCAACCCAAGTAATTCTACTGATTGATTTCTTTCCCAGTTTGACTTCATCCACACATAAAATATCCCAATGTCTATCTCTGTTGGTGTTTTAAGCATGCTGACTAAGGATCAGATCTAGCCTCACAAAAATACAGTACCAAACAATGTTTCCAAAAAATAATCCAGGCCTAAATAATAAACCTATAGGGGAAAGAAAGAAAAACTCATCCTACAAACCTTTTTTGTAATGTTACAGAGTGCAGCAAAGCACACTGAACTCAATTCAATTGTATCACCAAACATCCAGTTATTTTATTACATAATAAATATCAGTTGATTTGTCTGTATTTGTAGAAGATGAAATGCAGCAAGCAACAACAGATCTATGGATGTGGAAGTTGTAAGTATTGATTCTTCTTTGTTTAAGACTTTTTTATCCCTTCTGGTTTACAGTTTTGATCGATCTTCATTTTAGCCAGAAGTACCAGCAGAGAATGCAAGGGAAGGATTCCAAGAGAACTAGTCTCTAAAATACATATACTGTAGGGCTGTTGGAAAAACATTTTGGAAGGATATTTGTTTAGAAGGTTTTTCCTCTGCACAAATTTTAATGAATGGTAAATGGAGCAACTGATCWTATTTCCTTTGTAATTTTTAATATTTTGTGTGAATTGCTTTCAGAATGACAATACAGAGGCTGTATGGGTCTGTGAGACCAGAGAGTGTATATTGCTCATGGTGCGTAATTACAGAAAATGCTGGGACCTTGAAACACTTTTTCAAATTCTTTGTGCTTCCCTGCAGAGTRAAGAGAGGGCAAAAAAGGCAGCATATATAAAAAATAAGTTCAGTAAGTTATACTCTGTTCTGGACCTTGTAGTTTTTCTAAACAGATATATCTCTGATAGTTACCTTTACAAAATTTCTAATTGTCTTGCACTATTCTGACTTTATGTTGAACTTTACAGTCTCTCAAGGCAGTCTGTTCCACTGCTTCACTCTCTTGTGGAAATTTGTCATGTAGAATAAAAATTTATGCATCTTGATGCACTAATCCAATAMTGGATTTAAATAGCTAGAGACTTCCATTTTGGCACATGTGAGTAAGGATATCTCATATTCTCTGCAGTATTTCTGGATGGTCCCTGCCAGGGAAACCAACCTGGAGGAATTCAGATCAAATCAAATCAAATCAAATTAAATCAAAACACTTTCTAATGCTTAGAAATTACAAGTGAACTGGATATAGGCAGTGAACTGGATATTTGATCATATATGTATAAAAATAAAGAATATGAAAATCCTGAAACTTTCACACACCTTTGGCTTAGCCTATATTTTTTTCCCCCAGTGGTCTAAAATAAGATAGAAGTTTTACCAATAATGTTTTGGAAGCACCATAGATCATGGAAGACATTTGGATTTAATGTCTGAGTTATGAAGAAATATAGTAGCATCTTTGGTACTGAAGAACTACAGGTGCCTTCAAAGCTAACATTTGCTTTCCAATGAACACAAGAGGAGTCCAAGGGGCCAGTGGTAACCTTAAAGGACCATCAGAGTATATTTATAGTGGATTAGATAATTAGCTTGCAATTTCTGGGGTTATTGTATATATTGTGTAGTATGTCAAAGAGCTTAATAACAATGACTTCTTCCAAACACAGTTTTAAGAAAAGTATTGAACAATAACTGATTTTCTTCATATAAGTGCATCTTTTTCACATTCAATGCTCTTCACAAGCAGATTTGGAAAGGAGCCCGGATGCATATAAAAGAGACAATTTCTGTGACTGTAAGCACTGGATAAATAAGAAGCACTCGGAGACTGATGGCTGTTGCAGCAGCACTCCCAGTTAGATGAGTTATCCACAAGATGGTGTACTAACACAAACAACTGACATTAGTTCTTCAAGGACAATATTTTTAAACTGCAGGAGTAAGAAAGAATTCTTTCTACGGACTGTGAAAAAASGATTCTGATGCATAAATTTGTACCAGTATCTTCTGAATTTTCTGTTGCTGATGTATCTTATGAAATRTTACTGACACATACATTTAAGTAGTTGTTTGGTGAGTTCCAATAACAAAAGTAAATATTAAAAATGTTTCTTTTAAAMCCTGGAGCACTTTGTTGTCTACTTAAAGATGATTAATGGCGCAGGGTGACCCAGAGGAACACCATTTCGTAGTTGGTGAAAAGACCCTTCAGGGGTGAAGACACGATAGCTCATTTCTCTGAAATTCTTTTTGCTGATTTACCAAGTAGGACATATCAGCACGCAATAGTGACAAAACTGGCCATGCCCCAGGGCTTGCAATAATCTATAGATGAATTGTAACAATCCTACAATAGTCCCAGTGGTTCACTTTTCTGTTCTTGTCTTCCATCAGAGTTTTTTCTCATAATAGACTGTGCCTGAGATTTCTTAATTCCTACAGATCAAGACACCATAATAGATACTGAATGACTGCAGAATATTGTTTTATAAATATCAATGGAAACACCAGTCTATCAAGGAATTGAAAATATGTGAACCTAGTTTTTTTTGTAAATGCTTTTTATTTAACACCTCTAAACTAAATATGAAAATTTTCCAAACATGAAGAAAGATACATGTATTCAAACCAGAAAGTTCAAAATAAATGCACATAAGTGAACTATTTTTCCTTATTTATGCTCTAGGCAATATCTGTGTTCATCTATGTGTATAGTCTAACATAAAAATAAATGTATCCAAAATATCAGAGTCTGATCTAGTAAACGTTTCATTAATAAGTGTAGTTTTTAGGCCTGAATCCAATGCATAGCACTGAACTAAGATGAATGTTTGGTGGTTTAAGACTTTAAGTATTTTTTTAAACAATCTCATGCCTCGTCCCTTTTCTCTCAGTGTCACCACCCTTCTCTCTCTCTCTCTCCCTCTCCCTCTCTCCCTCTCCCTCTCCCTCTCCCTCTCCCTCTTCCTCTCCCTCTCCCTCTCCCAGTAACACTTGTACTTAATTTCATTGATTTCAGTGAAATGGTCCCTTATGGTCACAAAAGCAGAATAAATACTTCTGGGAATAAAAATTGTCAGTATTTCAAAATGGAACTGCATAGATTATATGAATCCTTCAATATACTTGCTATGTCAGTTTTTTGTCTGTCAGTGAAATGTTTTGAAAATGGATTCTTGACATTTAAGCATTGTCCATTGACCTTAGAAGGAGTAAACCAAATCCTTTTGCTCCAATAGGTCAGCTGCAGTTCCTAGCCTGTAACAAAACCAGCTGGAAAACTAAGCTCCAAATTTCCTTACATGAACATTAAAACACCCAACAAAACCAGACCAGGGAACAGGTGTGGAAGCATACATGTTGACAAGATTATATGACATGAAGTGTCTTGAGGAAATATTAGAAGCTTTAATTGTTRTGATCCCATTGAGCTCTTACCTCACTTACATCTTTGATGAAAGACTGTAACAATGCATAATTTCGAAGATGCCTTGTCTGAGGTGGTGCTTTAAAAGAAGAGGCATCATGAGGTTTGAACCACTGCCTTGCCTCTGCAGTGAGCTCTTCCTGCAGTATTGCAGGAGACATCTTTCCTATCGATTGCTGTTAACCATAATTCTGAGTCAATTACTCAGTCACTACTGATTTTATTTTAAGAAACGAGCGATAAATTTATAAACCTATAGTGAGCAACATGCCTAGGCTTACAATAGTTAAGTCCTCTGCAGGCTGAAGGGCTYCTTTCCTGTTCAAGCTGGAAATGAAGAAAAAAGTTTACAGATTTCTACTGGAAGAATGAACATTATCTGGAATGGAGTTTACTCTTGCAATACCCTTAATGGCTTTTATTCCTTTCTCATTTATCTTTTATTGGAATTTGCTGACTACCTATCCATTCCATTAAATAATGCTATTGCTATGATCACAATTTACAGTTATTGCTTCTACTTTTACAGGGGCACTTGCAAAAATAAATAAAGACATGGCAATTGATTAATTTACTGCTCATGCTCATTGCAAATCAGAAATGAACAGAAACATTAACAAAGAACGAAAGGTGATGGTAGTTTATTTGAAAAGTCTGCTAGTTAATTTAAAAATATTTCTTTAATAAGTAGCTTTAATTAGACTCTAGAAACTAATATTGTTAGTACTTGGGGGTGTTACATTTTACATTAGATTACAATGCTTCAAATTCAAGCATTAAACAAAGCAGCTTTCTGTTTGATGTTTCAATTTTGTATCTCAAATACATGATTAATTCCCCAGATCTTCACTATCTGCTCCGCCATGTCAACTCTGCTTGTGTAATCCAGACATTTTAGTARATTCAGACATCTTCTTTCAAGATATACTACTTTTAAAATTTCTGTGTCATTACCTATTAATTTTTATGGCCTACTCTAGAGGATGCRTGAATGCAAGTGCGAGGTAATACAATGGCTTAAATGGAAGCTATTGCATTTATGTTTTGCTGTCCCATAGTATTTGYTTCAGGAAAGATTATTTCTACTTGTCAGCATAGTGGAGTAGGCCATACAGAAATCATAGAGTGTTTGGTATATGAGCTTTTGTGAATGACAGATTTTTTAGAATGTGTTTGCATTACCCTCTGCTGGATCAGTGTTAGCTTGGGAAAAAGACAGCTTAATCATTTGCATATGTGCCTATAATAAGTTGATTTTTAATATTGAATACATGTTATGTTATAACCTGAAAAGCAGAATTAGGTTCTTGAACAATGCTTCTCTTGACCTGCCATAGATTTGGGACTCCTGATCTGTGAAATTAATTTACWGTCCATGATCAAAGCTTCCCTTCAGCTAATGCTTTGGGTAGGCTCTCCCTCTTTCATGTAGCACTCACATCGCTGTCTGAGGAAATCTTTAGAAATAGAAAGGATGAATTAGGCTAAACAACAACAAAAAAGACTGGTTTAAAAATAAAATGTCAGATAGTTCTCCTGATTTCTTACTTTGTCTGTCTTTCCATTTATGTACTTATTAGGCCAAAAAGTTCTTGTATACCTATTCCCAGAATTCAGGAAAATTGCTAAGCCACTCGAAATCATACCTACTTTGATTTACTGTGCCTAAAGTAAAGGAGGGGGAAATTTCCAAGGAGCCTCCCTGGGGCCCTTCCAGGGCTGACTGGCTCTGCTCAGCAGATGGATTTCAGCTTGGGCACTYGTTTTTTTGCCTGCGTGTTCCCAAACTCATGCCTTACAGGCACTGACCCCACTGGCTTGGCTTCCTGGCTTGGCCTTGAACCTTGCCTGGGGCTGGTGTGGTAGTCGCAGGTCCTTTGGCTTCCCCTGGTCATGGCTGTGACCCTGCACCTCTCTGCCCACTGTGCCCTCGCTGGTGAGGACAGAGATGCTGTTCCACCCTCAGCTTAACTCCTATAGCTGGTCCCATTGGTCCATTCCTGGGTCTTCCCAGGCAAGGTGGAACCACTGTTTTTTTTCCAGAGCTCATTCATTGCTACAAGGCACAGTTTTGCAAAGTGCRTGCAAGCTGTAAAGGTCAGGCATTGACGACTTATCTCTCATTTTCATTATTTCTCCTTTACTRTAAGTTTTGCTTCAATCTGTAATGGAATAAATTCAGTTATTCCTCTGGAAAATCAGGAGATCTACTTTGAAACGTCCTTGAGTTTCTAAAATTATGTGTACTTGCTTGACTTTGAAATGTTAGCATTAAGTTTCAAGAAATAAGTTTAAAAAATATTCATTCTATGAGATCTATCATGAACAGATTAGGTGCTTCTCTGAGGGACTGCTGTTCTTTCAGCTGAACTTCTGAAGCTCAGATTAACCGGTGTATCCTAAGGAAAGTATTCAAAAACTTAAGTWATGTGTTTTCTTCTTCTCATTTCTCCCAGTTGCTTAAGGCTGTACATTTCTCCCTTTGTCAGGATAAATATATAGAATTGTGAAAAAACCTGCACTTTTCCCAGAACTCTAAGTTATAAAGAATGTCTTTGCTTTGTGTTGGTAGAATTCTAGTTTCTCTGTGTGCCTTTAGAAAAAGAAAATGCCCATCATTTATTAGTCACAATAATTTTTTTTCCATCTGAATAACACAGACATGTTTCTTTGTCTAGGGAACAGATTTTCTTCTAGTGGTTTAAGACTGATAGGCCAGGAACAAGATGCATTCWTAGGCATTTTTGCACTGCATTTATTATTACAGAGACTACTACCTTATTTGTGTGTTTCCTCCTTTATCTGTACTTAATGGCTTAGTGGCTTTTGTCTTCTCTTTAAAATGTCTACARATCTTTAAAGTAAATCTCCTCAAAATGTTTCTTTTTCAAATCCATGACCTGTAGATTTACCACATAAACTATATCCACAAAGATACCTCTGTAATAAAAAGGATGAAATTCATAGATCATTGCTTTCTTGAAAAAAAACCAAAGAATAAACTTTGAAGTCCAACAACCTTTATAATCATTTTTTCTACCTTTATGCACATTTCTGTCAGAAATTTGCATTTAGAGTTTTTCTGATTGTTTAGTTCTTTCAATCTATCTTTTTGTATTGGTTTATCATTTCTTAGTATTTATTCTAACAAAAGTAGAAATAACTTGAATTAGAAAAATGAAGAAATTAAATTGCATTTAAAATATTTTAGTAATTTAATTAACAGATTGAAGTCAAGTTTTTGTTTGTTTGTTTGTTTGTTTGTTTGTTTGTTTTTACCAGGGGTCCAATTTGGTGAGCTGTTGATAGCCTCTTATGTCCTCAAATTAAATTTGTAGCAACAGGTAGTTTTTGTGAAAGCAGACTGGGAATAAATGCTCTGAAGAATGTGTCTTGGCTGTGAAACATTCTGGTCATTGAGAAGGACTGGAGCMTCTACAGAAGAGAACTACATTTTTGTTGTGGTAATCAGTCCCCAGTGCTCTGGGAAATCTGGCAACTTGATCATTTTTGAAACTTTCAGCTAAACCAGCTTGTTGCTTCTGCTTGCTSTTTTCATCTATATAAATATTTATAATTATTCAATTCCCTAGAAATAGAAAATAGCAACAATAAATAATGTAAAARTTGTCAGTTACTTCACTCTTGCTTTAAAACCCACAAACCCAGTGCTAAGCACGGATTTAAAACTATTGTCACCATGTTCAGGAAATACTATGGGTAAAGAACAAAAATCGTGTTTTGACTGCTTTGAAAAATACACAGAAAGCATGATTAAAGCTCTTGGTCACTGACAGCTGTACAAACCAGTGTTCCCTCAGGGAAGGGAGCTGCTTTGGACTGATGCACAAGCAAGAGAGCAAACAAATTTGTGCATATTTTCAAGTAGAGAGACTGCTACCTATGGAAGACAAACCACTATGAGATCTTCTGTGTATGTAGCAGGAGATCAAAAACATTTTTCTCTACATGAGGAATAATACCCATATCTCAAGAAATGTGAGGAAAGGAGTAAAAAGAGTGAATCCTTAACARTGTCTGTGGCTGTGGGGACTGGTGGGGAGCTGTGGGGATACAGAATCAGAAGAGAAATGATGAAGGCATGGAAAAGTTGAAGAAGCCTCAAAGAGGAAAACAGTAAAAGAGAAACACAATGTACTAAGAGCAACATTATTTTTAATGTAAGACTAAAGAATGTTGCATGTACTGCTTTAGARAATGCCAAGCATCTGATTAACATGCTTTCTCCACTTGCATAATGAAATACAATTTTCAAAACAAACACTTAGTAGTATGAAACCAATGCATTCC
Organism: Malurus melanocephalus; assembly: GCF_030028575.1. Classification (NCBI taxonomy): domain Eukaryota; kingdom Metazoa; phylum Chordata; class Aves; order Passeriformes; family Maluridae; genus Malurus; species Malurus melanocephalus. Next base: position 191,286 of record NW_026623316.1, on the reverse strand, counting down.
AGAGCCCACTAAAATCTTTTAAGAAAATAATTACAATTAAAAGAAGCAGTTCTTGTAAGGATCAAGTTTCTTTGAGCATTCAGGTTTAGGATGGTGAAATAAAAACATGGATGTAACTGATGCAAATTAAGCTTTTAGTGCCACATTAAGCGCTTTTGGTAAGAAACAAGTATACCTCAGAAGAAAATCCGGTGGTTTAGGTTAAATTTTTGCTGTAAAACCCTCCAACCCACAATTCTAAATCTAAACTTTGGTTTATAGTGTAATTATATCTTAGAAGCAAGAGATGAGCAAGTAACACAGCAGCTCAGAGGCTCTACAAGTAGAATAAATGCTTCCTATTATTGCYCCTCAGCATCAGCAAAGAAATATGCTGTTACCTTTAGGCTGTTTTCACATTTTGGTTTATACATTTTATGTTCATGTAGTTTGTTCTGGACTGCTGTGGAAACTAYAACCCTGCCCTTAGACACAAGTTTTGTGTTTTTCATTATGCAATYCATGTGCTGCTCAATATCCAGTGTTGAAACACTGGACTCTGAGGCTACCAAGGCACTACTGGCCATAGAGAGAACCCAAACTGAGTACTCAGGTTTGAAAACCTATTTTTGCTTTCTTTCTCTTTTTGTTGAATAGATTTTAAAGGCATCTTAAAATGGGAAACAAAAGCATCCAGTGACTTATGAGACAGCTGAGCCATTTATCTCTCTAAGTGTTGAATATTACAATTTCCATTACTTTTAATTGCTGTAGAAAATGATCAGTGCTTTTAAAACTGAGACTTTTGGAGACAACAGACTGATAGTTCTGTTATCCTCTCCATTATTTCTTTTAGTTTAAGCTCCCTCTGTTCTGTGTTACTTCTCAGCTACTTTCTTTATAAACCTTCTTCAATGTCTTTAAAGCAGTATAACCTATATGTCAAGGGGAAATTCCCAGTCAGTGGGGACTAAATTCTAAGTTCTTCAGCTTTCCTCTGAGATGTTATATGATAAACACAGTAAATTGTGGTTGAAGACTTTATAATGCACGTTTACAAAAGCAAACAAACCCAAAGTCTTCAATAAATCTTTCCATATTTTTGAGATCTACTGTTTTTAAATTGTGAGCAATGTAGACATGCAATTAGATACCTATAATGTCTTGTCCTCTTTGTTTGACAACAGCCTCAGAATCCTATGTCATTTACCTTTCTTCAGTATGAAGAGACCTGCTATGATGCCAGAAASAGCTTGGTTTTGTGAAATTGATAACGATGATGATATTTTTTTTTCTTGGTATATATATTACAATAAATTGTTCTCTCTTCAGTTTAATTCTGTATGCTCAAAATTCCTTGGCAGTACCAAACTGAAAAAAAAAAAAAAAAAAAAAAAAAAAAAAAAAAAAAAAAAAAAAAAAAAGCAGGGTATGCCATACTAACTACAAACCTTAATTCTAGCTTGGAGATGCTCTTGGAGTTTTTTTGGTTGATCAAGCCAATGTTGAGCCAGTGAAGCATGTTTTTCCTCTGTTGTATTCTTGACACATGCTCATGAGCAGGTGAAAAGCTGTYTTCTTCTTTTTAAATAAATAGGAGAACACTGTAAGGAGCAGGTAAGTAGATTATAGGATATACAGTAGGGATTTATGTCTGTTTACAGGAACAGCAATAYCAAATCACAAACAGGCCTCCTTTTTTGACCTGTTTCACAACCAAATTTCACCATTTTGCAACACAGGAAAAGGAAAGAATAGAATTAGTCTCTAAAGAGCACAAGGACAGGAGATGGTAGAAGCCCAGCAGATGAAAAACAAAAACCAGGCTATCAAAAGAACTAAACTCCAGTTTATCCTCATTAGGAAATGGAGTTGAAATATGGGTGTTAACAGTCCCAGACCATCACAACCCCCTTTTATTCAAGAAAATATTTCCAGAACTTTCACCTGAATTTGAAGAAAAACAAATTATTGTGGGAGATATTTCTGATGAAGTAGATTTATTAGTCCAGGAAACCAGGAATAACTTGCATATTTTATCTCCTTCTTCTTGTTTTTATTGGTGAACTCTAAATCAAACAAAAGAATCCCWTGAAAATATTCCACAATATTTATGATGTCAAAGATACAAGTGAATAAAAAAGGTAAGTAAACTATTGAAGGAACAATTTTTTTTCTGACACATAATAATCCACATAAAGATACTCTAAAAGTTCTGGAAAGTGATGAAATGAAAGCAGGGAGAATTACTRTAATAAAGGGACAAGGAGCAGAGATGTTGAATGAGGAAGAAAATTTATTGCCAATTAATACTGGAATTGGTAGGATCCTACTTTCTCCYGTAGCCTACTATGAAGGATTAAAAATCTTATTCTTTCTTTGGAGCTTAAAAGATTGAAACTTTAAAAAAACTGCTTAAGAGGTGTWAAAGAGGTCTTAATCATAACTTGTGCCTGAATGCAACAGACAATGCCTACAGGATTAGAAAATATTGTAAGACTGTAATGAGAACCTACTGGGTAAGGCTGCTCAATCTGGAAAGACTTGAGCTCTGTGAAATTTTTCTTGCTTCACATAGTGATTTAAGAGAATGATGAAAATCCTGATTTTGTTTATCTATACAATGGGCAGTGTGATAGAAGAATGTCATTAGTATCTCCTAAGACTACAGTGACTGGGACCATATGAAATACTGAAAATTATTTTCTTTCTTATTTTGCTGACCAGTGTAATGATTTATGAAAAATAGTGATGCTGCCTCAGTTCTTGCATACAATGTTTTTGAATCTCTCAAAACAAATTTTTATAATTATTTTGRTGTTCATCAATAGGCTAGAGTGTTGAATCATCCCTTTATTGAGTCCAGTATACAATTATGACACAGACTGAAAGCTGCTATCTCACTTACCTATTTACAACTGCTTAGGAAATGAAATGCAACTTTTGAAGGGCTGGATTTATTTTTCTGGCTTTTCAAAGCCATTACATTTAATAAATACTCACAGCATCAGCTGAGTATAAAAACATAAATCAAGCTGACATCAATGAGACAAGAAAACATAAATCAAACTGACATGACTTAAATTACAGTACATATACATGCAGCTTTAGACTGATTGTAATTCTGAATTTTTTCTTTCTAAATAAAAGGAATTAAGGAGACGTGATGATATATAAAATTTCAGTAGGCAGGAGACTGGAAGGCACATGCAGAATATTTACCTGTGTCTATTTCGTCTTCACAGAAGAGAGGAGAAATCCTTTCTCATACTTTCTTTTTTTCTGTTGACTCATGGCATCTCCAAATCTTTGAATCATAGAACGGTTTGAGTTGGAAAATATCTTTAGATGTCATTCAGTCCAATCTCCCTGCCATGGGCAGGGGCATCTTCAACCTGATCAGSTTGCTCAGAGCCCTGTCATACCTGGCCTTGAATATTGCCAGGGATGGGGTGTCCACCACCTCTCCAGGCAATCTGTGCCTGTATTTCACCATCTTCCTTGTAAAACCCTACTTCTTTTAATCTGGTCATAATCTGCCCTCCATCAGTTTAAAATCATTGCCCCATGRCCTATCACAACAGGACCTGCTAAAAGCTTCATCCCCATCCTTGCTATGAGCTCTCTTTAAGTACGAAAGGYCACAATAAGGTCTCCCTGGAACCATCTTTTCTCCTGGAGGCAAGGCTAATCCTAACTTTCTCACCCTTTCCTCACAGRAGAGGTTCTTCACCCCTCTGATTAATTTTGTGGCTCTCATCTGGGCCCGCTGAAAAGGTCTGTGTCTTTCCTGTGCTGAGGATTCCAGAGACAAATGCGATACTCCATTTAGGGTCTCAGCAGTGAAGAGAAGAAGGTTTCCCAGATTTGATAAATTTTTAAAASAGAATCTCACAGTTTATATCATAAGAATCCTTTCTAATTGCCTAGAGTTATATTTAGTTGTACTACAGCTCTCACTTAAAAAATGAAAAYTCTGTAATCTCATGAAAGTTATATCTAATTATAATAGTGATACTAGCTTGAGGRAAAAAAAATTWAAAAATCCCCCCCMAAATAAACCCCCACTCAATAAAAACCGCAAGTGACAATTTGTGTTTGTCAGTGGCATAATTTTTATTTGATGATTTAACCTAAACAAAGCATTGTAAGGAAGAACTGATGTATTTAAAATTTCAGAGATACATAGGGTCTTACTAATGCCTTATCATGGGAGTTTTAAACGGTTTTCTGTTGTAAGGTATTGCTTTAATGCTGGAAGGCCTAACACTYAAAATGGTTTTTAGACAGTCAAGTGGGTAAGGCCCAAGGTGAGAGTGCTCAGAAAGCTCCTGTTTCAGTGTCATCTCTGTCTCTCTTTAGACATAATTAATTTCAGCCAATTTCACAGTGTGGCTGTCCTGCTTAGCTGTATTACAGAATCGCTGGTGTGAAGATTGTCTCTTAGAAGGCCTAATTTTCKTGGAAATTATACAAGTAAATGGCAAAATCAGGTTTTTGGCCAGTATATTAGTGGTCYTATTCAAGTGGATGGTGTATGAATACTAGGTAAAACGAGATTTTTAGGAGAATCATGTGTGCAGTGGGACTGCGGCCTCATTAATTTTGTATGTTTGCTTAAAAGATATAATCATGCAGGTGTTCTTTTGCTGCAGCCTGTCTCTTGTAAAATTTTCTAAATTCCACTAAGGCTTCAGTCAGTTAATTGAGTAATAATTTTGTTCTCAAACACATCTTTGAAAGTGGTGTGTAGGAATGCTTTTGTCAGAATTTGCTTTGTGAACAGACTGTATATGTTGAAACAGGTTTATCTACAGCAGAGGTGACTTTACTAAATTTATGACTATATGTTCTGTTATTATTTCATTAAAATTAACATCTATTCTCCTGGAAAGGCTTTGTTCTTAGGCAGCATTCTAAGCTACAATATCTAGGCAAGGCAGATATTTCTGAGAACTGAAGGAAACTGACAAAATACAKGTTAAATAGTATCTCAGGTTGATTTTCTATAACAACCTCAGCCATCGTCTCACACTAAACAATACCTTCCATTTTAAAACTCAGAGTTGRGAAGGGAATATGTGCTGTAAGGAAGTTACATGACCTAGATAAAGGTGTACTGCAAGGTGTACTTTGTGTTATTTTTGAAATGTTGAAATTACAGTACAGAAAAAATAAAAATAGTCAAAAAGAACATCTGCCATGAAAAAAAGCGAATTATTTCATGTAGTGGATAATTCATGTRCATGATAAACGTGAGGCTTATCCTAATGCTGGATTCCAGTGCCATCTGGAATCYAGCCATTTTCATCAGAAATGTTTATTTCCATGTGCTTTGAGGTTTGCTTCGCTTGCACTCTCCTTCCTAAAGGAAATTAATAAAGTTACACTCCAAACCTCAGAATGCTGAAAATCAGTCATGTCTTGCAATAATTGATTGTTGTCCATATCTAGCTTGTAAACCTGGTTTTTGGTAGAACTTTTACTGAGATATGAGTACGTGACTGCTGAGGAAAAGAAGCCAGAACAAGATGCAACTTACTCCGACTTCAGGCTGGTGCTTACACAGAGTATCAGCCTGCATGTGTCATTTGAGATTTCTGTAAGCTTTTCTTTTCTGGCACAGAAATGCACTTGCAGTTTAGCTGGTAAGACTCATTATGGTTTGTTCTTATTTCCTTGCAGAAATGAGTACTCATATAAAACCCAAGGTCTTCATGGTGTGTTTTGAAGTGGAAAGGGGGCAGYGTATCTTTAGACATGAAAGTATCTTTCCACTAAACTCCACTCTGTCAAATTCAGTTTACCACATTGCAGTTTTTCTGCACATTAATATGACACTAGATGTGCAATAAATATAAATCCAATTTAAATGTATAACCCTGTGTGAGGAGAGGTAGGAATGCTGAATAATGATTAAAAGGCTCTGCTGGAAGTCTTCTGGTTCTTTTGAGTTTAAATCACAGAATATTAGTGTTAATTCATATTATTTATATAAATTCTCTCCAGAATTTACAACAAAGGAAAGCCACACATTGCTTGGCTATCTTAACTTTTTTGCTGTTCTTAAGATCTACTCATTCTTTCTTTGAAGATAGTATTATTTGTGTGGTTAAAATGCATAGTTTGAGCTGAATCTCAGGTCATAATAATGTGGAAATACATGTATTAGTTTATAGGCTAGATTTCTCCACGAATAACATTATTATTTTCAGTCTCTGGTTGCACAGAATAATTTAGAGAGTCCATTCAACTGCGTATCACTTCCAGCTGGGGCCAAATCACCTCSTGTGTGCTGTTTCATCAAAAATATGTACTTTGAATTGCAATTGTTGCTTTAAATTCAGTATAAGTCCCCATACAATTTCTCCACAACATTGTTGTGTAGTTTGGCTGCCTCTGAGTGAAGAAGGGGAATCAGTTGATCCCACAACATGCTCCATCTGCTCTTCTGGAGAAAGCAAATGACTTCAAACTGGAAGCTCAGCTGTGGTCCAGCTGTCAGTTTCTCCCACTTATAGTGTCAATGCACAGGAGGGTCCTGGCAGATCCATCAGAGCTTGCAGTGATCTCTGTTGCTACCSCATGAATTCCAAAATTAATGTGCACCCTGGCCTGATTTAGTAAGCCATCAGAAGGTCAAGCACAAAAGTAGCAGCAATTTGATTTCCTGTATTCTAGTGCCTCCGCCATCTGATTAATTGAGCTTTCTGCTACCATCACTGATTTAGTTCTGCCAAAGTTCAGTCACACAGCCTGGCACCAAGCAGGTTTCCCCCACAGGAGTGACCAGCTGCATGAGTACGATCCTAGCAGAGTAGAACACATACACCAGGGAAACAGAACTGGGATAAATCCAGTCTTTGAAAATTACTGCCGTTCTGTTATGGCTCTGTGATTTCTCCTGTCCTAGCCACATACTTGAAGGAAGATTGCAGTTGTGCTCAGGATCATGGCCTATATTGACTCTTGAATTACTGCAGWTGTCAAGCTTCCTTCTGTTAATGTTAAAATAGTTTTTATTAAAATAATTCATCCTGYGTGGGATTAATTGCAATTATTGCAGTAGCACAAGGTTGAGCCTRGAACTGGTAAATGAATTATTCTGCTAACTCTTTGCTTAGTTTCAAACTATTTAGGTTGCAATCCAGTGATAATGCTTTCTACTTCAACATTAATAATTTTTCATTAACTTACATCTTCATGTTATATTCTTTTTGAAAAGGCTTTTYTTTTTACCTTTTAATTTTTCAAAACAATTTTAGTCTTCCAGCATAAGGACTKGAGGCAAAGAAGTAAATGAATTGGTGGCAAATGGAAAATTATCTAAAGGAGATTATCCTTTACAGAAAACACCATCAAGCTTTGAAATACCTATACTTAACCTCTTTTTTGTTATTGGCAAAGCAGCCAATAGTCCAGCAAACTGTTTGACCAACCCTTGGCTCTCTTCTGGACACCTTCTTGCTTTCTGGTTTCCAGTCCCCACTAAGGAGCAGGCTCTAAAAGGCAACATGTGATGATGCAACTTTTACTTGGATTTTGTGTGMTAGTTCATTGTAGGTGAGGGCACTCAGTGAGGAGATGGACTTGTTTGGATGAGATTTTGGCAAGAATAAAAGCATGGATGAGAGACTTGGCAGAAACGAGTATTTTTATTCTGTATGCATGTGTCTCCTTAGGTGTAGGCTCAGCACACCAATCAATGTCTTCTTAATTTTTTTTTTTTTTTTTGCTGAAATGGAAACATGGAGTATTTAATAATATTTTTTTTTTAGTCCAAGCTCTGTACAGATGAATATGATTCATAAAGAGTGCCTGGCTCAGCTCTAGAGGGGCTTGGGCAGATGAGAATGATCTTACAGACTACRCAATTTACCATGGTAAATATCTAGCTGTGTCTGCAAAACACAGATGGTCATCACAGACCATCAGCACCGGGGCTCAGAGAGGGTAAGATCAGTGCTGGAGCATAGTGGCTTTTCCTGCTCTTGTCTTGCTGTTTTTGTGTATCCTGTAAGTGAAAAAAACAGATATCTCATAAATGTACAGTGCTGTGCAGATTATTTTGGTCCTTCCAAAATTATTGTGCCAACAGCTCTCAAACTTTAGGAGAAAACATTTTTCCTATATTGCGGCTGCTTAGCTGCTATTTTTTWAAAGCCCTTATGCATAATTTTCTCCTTCTCAAACATACACACAGGTTTCCCATCCTGAAAAAGGTTTTTCCTTTTCTTCATGAAAATATTCAATAGAGATAAAAATGTTCATAATACAAATGAAGGGATTTTGCTCATAGTTTTCTCTCAGAAGAAGAAGATCCRTATATCAACAATATTAACTGCTGACTCATTTCATGTAGAAGCAAACTAAACCATTGAACGGAAATGGCTGCTTTGTGGCAGTGGTTTTAACAGCCASCTAAATAAAACAGCATTGCTCTGAGAGTTGTTAATAAAAACSATAATGTTTTTATATGCGCTTTTATACAGTTATGCTCATCTTTCTGAGTAATGGACTTCTGAACTAGACTTCTGCTCCTTAATTTTTTGTACTTTCCAGTTTCTGGACTTAWAACACTGTTTGGAAGTTCTGTATTATTTATGGGAAATGGTTGAATTTCTTGCCATTTGAGACTCTTGTTTATTACCAGTCTGTTTACTGGATTGCTAAATTGGATTTTGAAAACTAATTTATGCACTACAAAGCTAAAGGTTTTTAARTGGTTTAGATTCAAATAACATTCATATAAGGAATTATCATGAAATGATAGAGTTTTCAGTTTCTGATGAGGTAAGGAAGGAATTCTGCCTTTGGGAGTGTGGACTYATTCCTGTTCAGGACACTGGTTCAGACAGGACTTTGAGAAACAGTCCTGAATAACACAGGGGTCCAAAAAGGCTGGACATTAAGAAGGAAACCCTACAGACACAGGAGCAGTCTGTCTCCATGTGCCAGAAGAAGTGCCATCGGGGAAGAAGTCTRGCCTGGCTGAAGAGGGAGCTTTCACATGAACTCAGGAAGAAATTGAARTGTTTTTGACCTTGTCCTGGTTCTGGCCAGGACAGGTTAACTTTTGCAGCTGCAGGGAGGGACGAGACCAGGACCTCAAGGCTGTTCTGTGCCACCTCTTGCTGTGTGCAGGCGAGTCACCTCTTTTTTCTGGTTTGCCTAAATGTGCAGTTGGGTGACATCGGGATACACATGGTGAGYGCACACATGTGAATTGTTTGCCTTCTTGTTCTTATTTCATTGCTGTTTCCTGTAAACTGTTATCTCAACCTGTGATCTTMACCTGTTTCTGCCTTCAAGTCTCTTCTCTGTCCCACCGCAGAGGAAGAGGAACAGTAAGACAGYGGCCTATGGTCAGGATGTTTTCTGGGAATGCTAAGTGGGGGAGTACCATCYCCAAACCATGACAGAACTTTTGAAGAAGGGGCAGGAAACTCAGGAAGGATACAAGAMTGCTGCTAGGTCATGGAGAGAGAACTCAGTCTGGTTGCTGATATGAAAGATAATAAAAGGTGTTTTTGTAAATAGACCAACAACAAAATGAGGACTAAGGGAAATCTTCATCYTTTGTTGGATGCGGGAGAGAACACTGTCATGAGCTGTCATGCTGTTGGACCAGCTTGATGTAATTAAAGGGGGATTTGATGAATTTGGTAAAAGACTTAAGATGTGTTCAGGATTTCAAGACCCTTTAAACCCTCCAACATTTATACCAGTATTGCACATAGAGGATGTTTCTTTTGAGGAGTATGATGTCTATCACAAGCCCAGGATTGTCCAAGACAGAGGAATATGAGTGATCTCTGTAAATGACAGGTAGAGATAATCAGTTCAATATTCACAAAAAATTCCTCGAATTTTCTCCTGGACTCTCTTTGACTCTTGGTGTTTCAACTGTACATTTTGGGCAATCTGAAAATGTTCATAGTAAGATGGAGACAGTATCATCCTTCTCTCGTGCTGAAAGCCTTGATGTGAAATAATCCTCTCTTTTAACTTGGATATAAGAATTCATTGAGTGGACAGAAATAATGAGGGTGAAAAAGTTACCAGTACAGCAGCAAATTTTAAATTGTATGCATGAAAGAATTTCTGAGAAAATTGAAATACATCAGGATTGTTTTCTTGTCCTTCCTGTTATGAAAAGACAAGAAGTCATTGTAGGTGAGATTGTCTGGTTTCCTGTACTATTTATTAGAGCTTAGATTTGGCATTCCCCAGATAATTTTTGCTCACAGCAATTGTACTGAATGTAGGATAAAGTGCTTTTTAAATTTCTTTTTGAAGCTTACATTTACTGAAACCCCAGAAAAACCTTGGTGCCATTCTCATACTTCTTCAAAAGGATATTTCACACTTCTGTGCTAAGTCAACTAAGAAAATACTTGGAATTATTCTCAGGCAGATGCCTTTCTCAAGCAATTTTGTCCATTGTCATCTGATCCTGGCCAAGGCCTTTCTGCCCCAAATGTGATAAAGAATGAATCAATATTCCTTTAGACGGAAAGAAAATTTCATGTAGGCAAATTTTCACCACTTAAAAGGTGAACAAATTAAGTCCAAATARCAATGCTATTTACAGCTTAATTAACAAGTAGGCAAAATGTGCTAATGAATTAAAGTAACAGCTTTTTATATTGACACATACAGAACAGTTAGTAACTTGTTCCTCTATTTCCTGTTAGAATCACAAAAAAAAAATCGTATAGATCTTGGTAATTAATTTGCTGAGTTCTMAACTGTGCTTTTAAAAGTTAAATTTATAAAATTTGCATATGTTTTATATAGATTTTGTATCAGTTAAGAAAATTAACAGCATAATAGGATACCATTAGATGTAATACAATAAGCAGATCACTTTTCTGGTATTAAAAACTCATTAGACTGAAGCAATGGCTTCTTTAATTGGCCGATTAGGTTAGATACATAATGGGAATGAGCATGGTCCAGAAACCTGAAAGGTATTAGGCAGTGTTTGATTTCAATGTTATTGGGGCTCTGCTAGTCATTCATACCCTTATCGTTAGATTATTGTACTTTATGTTCTATGTTTTCTGGTTTTCGTATAATTCAAAGGAAGTAAAGTACTTATTATATTTGGGAGACTATATTGGTATTTCCCATAAAATCCAGATAAACATTTTACACAGCATTCTGATCTGGACCTTAATTTTTTGCCTCTTTCCTCATCCTCTTGAATTCAGCTGTATATGAAAAAGAATAAAAAAATAATTTTCACTTGCATCACTTCAGTATCGAGTCACAAAAACGTGTGTGTAAGAAAAAGAAGTGAGAATGAGTGACAGGACCAGGAGGTGCTGTACTACTTCTGCAATGTGCTGGTTTTAAAAAGTCATGAATGAATGGCCTGAGCTGCAAGACCTCAATTCAAGGTTAAAATTTATTCAATTTTGCTTATATTTTGGCACAGCTCCTGCTGTCTCAAAAGGCTTTCCCTGCCAATTACAAGTGTTATTTTTTTGAGATGTTCTGCAGGATTTTATCTTTCTAAAGACATAGCAAAAACTTCTGTGGATAATTAATATTTGGAAGCCATCTCATATATTTTAAACTGTCTTTCATTGTATTAAAAGAATTGTACTCACACAATGAGAGCAGAACAGCATCATGTTATGAATATGCAGAATTTCTTTCTTCTCTAATGGCTATTAATGCTCTAGTGATCACCTTTAAATAAAAAACTAAAGCACTCAGAAAGCGGGTTTTTTTAACATTTTCATAAATCAAAAATTATCTTTCAAAATRTTTTGTGCTGTGTCTGCATGTGAGTTTATTTGTACTTTTAGAATAGGTTGGAAAAACAGATCTGCAAAGTGCTGGATGCTGTGCCAAGAATGCCYGTCCGTCTATTGTGCCTTTTCAACAAGGAGACTCTTATTTCCTTTTTGCTTTACCAGCTACATTTATATGCTCAGGGCTCTCTATATAGCATTTTCAACAATGTCTTCTGTCAATGATGAATTATTTTATACCATCTGGATGCATTCACTACATACGAATTCAATGTATAACTTTAATGCAGAAATAACAAATCCCTTCAGGAGCAGTTCTATAAAGAAAATATAAGTTCTCAACTCTCCTCTCTATCAGTTTGTGATTATTTTCAATGTTTAAGTTAAATTGAAAATTGTACAGAAACTGTCTTCCTATCTGTTGTGAAAAAAAGCCATTGATATAACTTGAAGAGTAATTGAGGGRTCAGCTTGATTATTGAGTTTGGAGGGGAGAATCTTGTACTCAGTCAAGAGTWAATTTTTCTTGTGAAAAGACATCTCAGTAAGTGGGAAAAATTTCAGCAAGGTCTTTGTGGTTTAGTGTAAGATTATTACGAATATCTGAGAGGAACAATACGATACCTCTGCCAGCTACAAATATGACGATGGAGCTGGGAGTTACAAAGAAGAGCATGAGGAGACACAATATCTCAAGAAGAAGCTTCAAATAAGGTTATACAAATGACTTGTATAGTCCTCTGCACATGACAATATATAGTAGCTTTTCCTGGTAGATGGTCATGGGGTGGTTTCTGTCTGACATCTTCACAGATTATTGGAGCATTTTAAAAAGCAGCTCAAATTTACCCACAAATTTAAATAATTTCCTTGGGATTTTGTATTTTTGTTGAGAGATGTTTAAGTCATGATTTGCCTTACGATGGAATAACAAATTAAAAATAAATTTCAATGAATGGACAAGTAGAGAATCTAGTTTAACAACTGTAATAGTTATTCAGCAAGTGTCCTATTAAAATGATCTCAGGTTTTTTTTTTCAGTATAGGTTATAGTCCAGATAGCTACTTCTTTAAAAGTTGTGGTTTGACCCATAATTATTAATTTACATTATGTCATATCATGTGGCTAAGATYCACCATTTAAATCAGAAGGTTCACMCCAATTCTTCCAGAGATARAAGTGTACAAGTCAGCAAGATACAATAAAATAGAAGCTCAGTGAGAAGCTGGTTTGGACAACACATATTAAAACATTTTTATTAAGAAAATTGTAAATTTCAGGGGTGTGTTTACCATGGGAATTCTCTGAATCTTCTTCCTTTTCAAATAGAAAACTTTGTCTTTCCTCTMTATGAAAACAAAAGACTCCTGATGGCTTTTAGTTTCTTGTTACATTTAAGAAATGATCCTAAAATTCTGTGGATAAATGCAAATTTAATTCAGTGATAATATCCTGAAATACCCTCTGACAAGTTGCTCTGTGCTTGAACTCTTGCTTTATTCCAGTGCAGATGGAGATTAATAGTGATGATGTTATATGGACTTGTTTTGTGTCAAAGAAAGTCCTTTAATTTATATATATTTCTAACACAATGTTCTTCAGGAAATCTTGGGGACCTCTTGTGGATTGTTTTGGATATTTTTGCAGGCCAGGTGAAAAAGTGTAAAATAAGTTATGAACATTTGTGTGCCTCTGACTAAATAAAATGGTATTTATGGCTCTCACACAGTCAACATTTGCTTTTGTTCACACAGACCATCTTTATTCAGTTTGAAGTTCCTGATAATAAACAAAATAATAGAACTAGCTATTTATTAGGCTAGATGACTGAAATTAACTGCGTTGCAAAAGTCAATATTCAACTCACCAGATGGGGACATGAAAACAAATATTGTTTCCTTAGGGGTCTCAGTTTTCCAGATAAGAGATCTCTCTTGGAAGAGTAAAGTAACTACCAGAACTGGAAGCAATTTATCAGGGTAAACATATAATTACTTTAAAAATTGTAAAATTATTGTTTGAACATTTGTTATCACTTCTGATTTTATTCACTGAGTAAATAGGATTTTTTTTCTCTCGGTAAATAATCCATAAAAATACCCTAAATCATTAGCTGAGGAAAAATACCTGGCCTTCATATATAATTTAATATTGTAATAATGTAGGCATTTATCCAATTATTAATTTGGCCTATGCATTAGATTATCTAAAGGATGTTTTTAGWCTTGTTTGTTAAAAACTATTAAATTAATATTGATCATGTTTTAATATTTTAGTTACCTTTCTTGAATTTAGACTGTGGGACAAACCTGGTTCATTTTATATTAACAAAAACAAGGATATCTAACAGTTTTCCAAGGCATTACTCACATGATTATGAAATTGTAAAAGTTGTTCAACATATTGGTAATTACAGCCTTTTTTAATGGAACTTAGTAAGTCAGGACTGGCCAGTGTGATGTGTATTTCTGCTAGCTAAGGTTACATTCTCAGCTTTAGTTTCAATGCTTCTGTAATCTYGCATTTAATTCTTACCACGAAGCAAACACTACCTTGCCTCAAAACTCTTCTTTATTCTCGCACTTTCTCACCTCTTGCCATCAATATGTCACCAGTRGAAAATCAATATTAATTTCAAAATACATGGAGCACCTGGGACTGCACAACACGATACCACAGTTACACTGGATTACATTACTTCAGTGTTACAGTATTTTTGTTGTAGTGGAAAAGTGTGTGAAATAATGTGTTTGAGACTTTTGTGTCTTCCACACACATGAGACCCTTTAATATCTTGCTTTTCCCCCAGCTCTGTGGATCAGATCCCTATTCTAAGGATCAGGCCCTAAATAATAAACTTGTACTCAGTGCATGTATGAAATTGAAAACTTGCTTGGAGCTGAGAAAAAACCTGAAGACATGATTTTTGGAAAAGGCTGATATTTTATGTGTTTGGATTGCAACATCGATATTGACTGATAAATATATTCTGCAAGACAGGCCGAGAAAGTTGTTGCTTATTATGGAGGTGAAGAGCTTATCTCCTTTCATTTTGCATCTCTTGTGTGTAACAAATCTATTTCTTCACTCTTTTTCGCTTTTTGTTCAGTGCTGAAATGAACTCATTCRTTATCTTCTCTGTGTTATGACTGATTCTTGCTCTTGATCTAATCCGGGTTTTCATTTTGAAGAGGTCTTAAGAATAAAATCTGCTTCCTTGCCTTGGGTTTGTCAGAGAGGTCAAATTAATTATATAAATTAAAATTAATTATAAATTATAATATAAATTATATAATGATATAAATTCTGTATAGCTAAAAAAATGGCTCCTAACCATCTATTAACCATCCTTTGCAACTACTTTAGGCAGATGTTATTTTAAATATGTCCTCTGGCTCAAATTTATATTTTAAAAGCCATGTGTTAAAATGAACTAACCAAGAAAATTTGGTCTGGATTCCTCATTGGAATTACACTGTGCAGCAGAGTTGTCAGGACTGGATTGTATTGGGTGGGCATCGAGCAACGAAATTTTCACAAAAGTTAAAAGAAGATAGTTACCAAATTACTGAAGATTTTCCACGCAGTGCAAAAGGGGGATGGTGTGTGTCTTGCACAGCTCTGTGCACCTCTGTTCCAGATCTTTTGCCTCACCTGACATTAAAGTGTATAAACTTTTTGGAATCTGGGCTGTTCATGTTTTGTTATAATGCAGTGTGTTGCCCAACGTGGTATAACTTGCATAAAGCTATTAATTTTCTGTATTTTTGGTATGCAGTTGTTTAATCAGCATTGAGACATGATTAATTGTGTATACAAATATTTAGAGATTCTTTCAGTTGAAACAATTATAGATAAAATTTTAGTATTTATGCTGCCCCAGTTGCAGAATTGTCACATGGTTTAGAAAACTTCATAGAGAAGTAAAAAGGAAAAAAACAAATTTCATTTATTGTATATATAAAAGTGATAATTCAGTATTCAAAATCTGGTAAAAAGTGGTATTCCTCAGGAGCTGGAGACAACCAGTACTGTTAAACATCTTTGTCATGACATGGATAGAGGCACTGAGGCCATGCTCAACAAGTTTGCAGATGGCATCCAGCTGAATTGTCCAGGTGACATGCTGAGGGAAAGGATGGCATCCAGAGGGACCTTGACAGGCTGGRGAGGTGGGACCATACGGAGATCATGTGTGGAGAATGGATTAAATGGACTTGTGAGTGTTTTGTCATTGAGAGGCTGGACATAGACCTGCGATGTGTGCTCACATCCCAGARAGCCAAACGTGTCCTGGGCTGCATCCAAAGCARYGTGGGCAGCAGGGGAGGGAGGGGATTCTGCCTTTCTGCTCTGCTCTGGTCAGACCCCAGCTGCAGTGCTGAGTCCCCAGGGTAGAAAGGACATCAGCCTGCTGGAGTGAGTCCAGAGGAGGATTGTGAAGATGATCAGGGCTGGAGCCATTCTCCGGGTGGAGAGCTGGAACAGAGGTCAAGAAAGTTACGATTTTTCAGCCTGCAGAAGAGAAGTCTATGGGGATACCACATAGTTCTTCCAGGAACTGACAGGGGTTTGCCTAGAAAAGACCTGAAGAGGAATTTTATACAAGGGCATGTAAAGACAGGACAAGGGGGAATGTCTTTGAACAAAAGGAGAGTAGGTTTAAATTAAACAGAAAGAATAAATACTTTACTATGATAGTGGTGAGACCTCCGAACAGGCTGCCCAGAGAAGTTGTGGGTGCCCCATCCCTGAAAGYGTTTGAGACAGGCTGGATGTGGCTTTGATCAATTTGCTTTCAAGATCAAAGTCCTATTCAGGTGTCCCTGCMCATGGCAGATGGGATGGACAAGAAGGTCTTTTAGTTCTGTCCAACACAAGCCATTCTCTGATTCTATGATTCTATGACATTTGAGATTGTGAAATCTACCAGTGCCAAGAACTTAGTGACCATTTATTTGAATATGATCCATTATTTCAGAATCCAAATGTCCCAAATAATCTGAACTAGGTGTTTACTTGAGAAATAACAGGTTTAATAATAAGAGGCTTTTGAAACATATCATTCACCTTGAAGCCAGTGAGCATTGTTTCTCTGTGTCTCACAATTATTTGTCAACCTGGTCAATATCTCAATCCACTGAAATATGATACATGATTTACATTTATTTTACAATCATTTCTTCTTGAATGGCAGGATTTTTTTTTTTTTTCATTTTCCAAATAATTTGTAAAAAAAGATACCCTAACTCTTGTAGAAATRCATTATTGGAAACCACATTCAATGCATTCCATGCTTAATTTGCAGTCCCTAAAGGATGATGGTCACAGAATCCAGCCTTGCAGCAGGAAAAATTGTCTTGCGTTGAACAAGGTGCAGCTATAGTAGGAATTCTGACATATATATTTAATATATGATATATGAATAATATATGAACAAAAAATGGGAACACAATTTTGAGTCCCTGATGTAGTAAACTCTCTATAATGATTGATTCTTTTTCAGTAAAACAGTTCATTCAGAAAAATTAGATTTTTTTTTTCAATTTTTCAAATAAAAATCCCAGCAAAACAACSCTATTGTTAATTTTGTTAGCGTGTTACTTTTTTGAGAAATGTGCAGTGACTCCAGAATACACATGTAGGCTCTCCCAGGGACAGATTTTAGAAGGGTGAAAGAGGAGCTTTGTTAACTCACAGGTGTGTCTAGAATGGACAGAATGGATAAGCTATCAAAGATGTCAGACCAAGTAAAATCAGAGTGATTATGGTAGCTAGAGGCTGCTTCTGGAACATGGTTTGCAATATAGATGTTTATGGAGATTGCTGAGTAGGAATAGGATAGTCTATCCTAGTTCTATCACTCGGAGTCAGAAAAATAATAGGTGATAGAAAATACTTCAAAGCGGGGAMAGTTGCACCTTTCTACAACTATTCTTCTGTTTAGAAGAAAAGATGGGTCAGGTAAAGCTTTGGATCCATGAGCATAAATGTGAGCTCTTTTCATGGTGGGGCAATGAGTCACTTGTGTGAACAGAAGGAAAGAATGCAAGGGTAAAAAGCATCCCCTGGAAAGGCACAGCAACAATTAAGTGCTGCATGATTAACTGGGAATTTCTTGGTTTTGATGTAGTTAATATGTTTTGATTGATGAAGCTGTATCCTAATCAAATCTCACAAAATTCTTAAAACCTTGTGTAAAAATAAGAGWGCATGGTCTCTGCTGCTTAACTAAGAAGTTGAATTAGGCTCATAACTACAGGGAAAACTTGTGTAGAAACATGAGTTACTCAGATTTTTCAAGCATTTGCAGCCCTTTGATGGTTTGGTGAACTACCTGTTGGTGACTGTTCTGTACAACTTTGCTGCTCTAGGGCTTTGCTGCTCCTCAGAATTTTTTTTTTTTTATTACGGAGTATTGCTAAAAGGTGCAGTAGGTGCTGTGCAATTGAACAGAAGGAGTCAGATACTGTTTGTGTTTGGGAGGAAAAAAAAGGCTGCTTGAAGGCAGAGATAGAAAGGTGTTCAGAAAGCTAAAATTACTCTTCTAAGTGGTTTTTTTTTTTTTTTTTTTTTTTTTTTTTTTTTTTTTTTTTTTTGTTTTGTTTTGTTTTTTTTTCCCCCAGTGAGATGAATGAAAATTAAGTGACTTCAGAGATTATCTTTCCCCTCTGGCTGTCCCTCCTGCTTCTTCCTCAAGTGCTCCAAGCTGAGATGCTGGCACAGCAGCTGTTGAAGCTTGACATAGCAGTAATAAAGCCACTTCTGCTCTGCAGTGCAGAAAAGGGTGCAGGAGAGACACACTAGCTGCTTTTTCACTTGATGTGAAGGTGAGAAGGGGCTGGGCAGCTGAAGCTCTTTTTTCTGCTTCTCTTTGTGAATCAGGGAGTGTTGGTTGGTCTAAGTCAGATTTGGTGTTGCATTGCAATTCAGCTCATTGCTAAATTGTRTTTGTCCACTCCTTTGGCCAGAAAATGGATCTTTTTGTAGTTAACTTCTAATGCTTATGTGTGTATCAATGTTCTTAGTACATGGTATTGTCTAAATTTCAACTCCAAAATTCCTCTTATTTTTATTCAAGATATGTATAACCTCACATACATTAGCTTACATGCAAGATAAAGTAAAATGTTCACGCTCCCATCTCATTTACTTTTATTTCTTTGGGTCAACTTAATGCTTTAGGGTGAAGTGAGTCTCTTAGGTGTCTTGAGATGTGGCTGCAATAACAAAATGAAGCAGTGTAACTCTTTGAGTCAAATGTTTACATTATTCTAGTGGCCACTAAACAGCCTATAAATAAGCAGCTTAATGCTCATTTGGTAGGTGAAATAGTGGGTTATGCTTTTAAACAAACAAGGCTGCCAGTCTACATGTCCCCAAACTATAYTTCACAGGTTAAGCTAGCATGCTGTGCTCTGCAGTAGTTAGCTGTTGAGCTGAAGCTGCTGGGCATAGACATGGGTTCCTCTGTGCCAGTGAAGCTTCAGGCAAGTAAAAACTGGTGAGAAGGCAGCTGAGATCTCTGTAGTTTAGTACCACGATCTGTTGTTAGCCCACAAAATGCTGTTCCAAATTATTTTGCTGTAATGTGATTCTCTGTTAACAGTAAGAAAAACTTCCCTTAAGGTGTTGTAGGTCTTCCTGGAGCCTGCAAGGAGCTTCCTTCCCTCACCATGGAAAGAGTCTGAGAACCTCTTCTCTCGCTGCTGTGATGGAGCCTGGCTGTACAGAGATGCTTGCAGTACACAGACTGCTGTGCTCTACCATGGGCTTTTGTCACAAACTTGCTAAAAGTCACAATCCTTAGCAAAGGTTTTCTGTGTACAGCCTCAGATCTAAAATGTATATCAAAGAAAAGCTACTCATTAAGGTGATAGGCTGTGCTGCAAATACTAATGGCACACAGGAATTAAATCAGACTGTCAGAATGATTGGCAGATGGCAAGCATAAAAGTCTTTTTTTCAGATATTCCAACTGAAGCCTTCGTGTAGTTCCTGAGAAAATGTTCAGTAAACACACCAAGAGATGATCTGATAATCAAATTTGATATTTGCTAAAGACTCTGTGGCCACTTTGTTCAGCAAAAAATGTGACTTTACATAGTTGGTCTTTATCAATCTGTTCAAAGATTACTGCTGGAATTGGAATGAACAAGGACACAATTCCAAGGTGAAGATGTACATACGCTAGATTTAAAAAGTGATGATTGAGCTTAACATGCAGTTTTGCTACAGACTCTCAAGCTTATGGACAGTTAGGAGGATTTTCATAAATAACTGAATTACAAACGAGGAGTTTTCCTTCATATGTGCCTTTCCACTGAACTGTCTAGCCTATACCTGATCCTCTATGTTGATAAATATATAACCATTTTGGGGTGATAGATATCTTTGCATGTTGATATATATATATATATATCTATATCTATAGATCTATATATATCTCTATCTCTATCTCTATCTCTATCTCTATCTCTATCTCTATCTCTATCTCTATCTCTATCTCTATCTCTATCTCTATCTATCTCTATCTATATCTATATCTAATCTATATCTATATCTATATCTATCTATCTATATATATATATATAGATAGATAGATAGATAGATAGATATCCACTTCCTTTATCCCACACAGCTTGTTAACACAAGTGTGTTAAGCCAGTGACCTGTGTGAGTTAAATATTGCATCAAAGGTTTGGTCAGTAAGGCCAGAAAAATGTATTGGACCTCAKCACTGTAACCATATTTATGCATGTCAAAAAGTATTTAGGATGAAACTATGCTGAACTAAAGGCTCAAATCAAAAATTCCTCCAAGACAGAAACCATTTTGCTTTCAGTGGATATGACTAGGAATTTTGCACTGGCTCTGAGGCAAAATTATTGAAATAATTGGTAGTGGTGTTTGAACTTAGAGATTACGTGTGCTAGTTTGGGAAAAACTATGGAAGAAGAGGTAATAGTTACATGCATAGGAAATGCCTGTCAATGTTCAAGACAAACTGGGGAGAGAGTCAGTGGGAGACAGATGTATACACCCAAAAAAATCCCCACCAAAATGCAACACAGAAAACACTGTTGCCTCCTTAAACATACAGTAACACCAAAATGTATGCCACTGGGTAATTTCAATCTTGGTCTGATGATTGAATGATTTAAAGGTGCCCCTAGAAAATCTAAGAAGGGATACAGAGTATTTGACCTTCACATGGGACCTTTTAGCTCTTAACCAAGGACTACCTGCCCTTCCTCCTCCAGGTCGATTTATGGCACCTGGGGAGAAAGCTTGTGATTAGAAATTGTAACTGTAAATTTATATTGTAATGCAATATTAAACTATTACATTTTGGAACAGCAATTATACACATTTCATGTCGTTTAAAACGCTGTATCTCTAGTTTGACCCCACTCTAATATGACTTTAATTGTCATTCTCTTATGTTACCTCATCCTTGACAAATAATGAACTCAGTAGGAAAATGTAGATGTGATAGATTTTATGGTAAGAAACTGTCTTTYGATTATAGAAATGTATAAGGTACACAAAGACCTTGTTGCAGCAATTTAAAATGTTTTAATTTTTGTTTCGATCTCTTTCTTTGTTTCTTCCTGTAACTTTTAATTAATTTTCCTGTTACCTCTTTTGACCTGTACTTTTAAKACTGTTTTGGGGGTGGTCAGAAAAGCCATGCGTCAAAGACGGCTTGGCAGTAAAAAGATGGCTTTTATAAACTGGTAATTGGGAATCAATGTGCTTTAAGCTGTGGGCAGAAAATGTAATAAACAATCTAGTCTAGAGGGACAAAGGATTATTTGTTAATAGTATAAAAAGGTCACTGCTACGGTAATTAAATTAAACCTGCAAGGCATTTCGAGCCATACTTTGGAATTGTAATATACCAGAGAGAAAGAAGGTGCTTGACAATTACTTTCTGTTGAATCCACCATGGGTCATGTCCTATATAAATGAACAGGTTTAAATAGCTTTCTGCTTTAACACTTGATTTTAAACCCACAATAATTGATATACAAGGCTGTAAAGGCCCAAGATCAAAGAAATGAAGAGGATGTGGCTCTGCAGAGAGCCAGGTTCAGGACAGCCCACATTTCTGTGGCACACACTGCATCTCTACCTGCATCTATGAAGTCTTGCAGCAACTTGCAGCAACTGCACCGGTCAAGTTTTGCACCAGAAGCTTGATACTGATGTATGCACACCAAAATGCAAGTGGGGATCATCCTTTCGGTTGAACAGGTGAGCATCAACAGTTACACCCAGTAGATTTCTGTGATTGTTTCTGCTGGAATTAAACTCTATGTGTTKTGCTGCTAAACCCAGCAAATTCAATATGAAATACTGCTTAAGCACTTGAAATGACCGTGTTCCTTGGATTTTGCGTTAACTACTGATCTACATGATTCCTAATAAACTGCAACATGGATTGTTATGAATGCATGATTTTTTCTTTGCCCATTTWATGTAAAGCTTCAGATTTCTGCAGTTTAGCTGTAGCAGTATGTAACTATAGCTCTTCTATGTTTTCTTAATCTTAAAAGAGCACCTCAGGAAACAGTTATTCCCCTTGAGGTAAGGACTGGGAGAGACCACTAATTTACTTTTAATTAGWGATAATTTCTTAGTTAACTTCATTACTGCTGACAACTACTTTGTAGTAATGAAGGCTTTAATCAGAAAAATAAAATGATAATGCATTATTTGGCCAGCTGGGCCCAAAAGATGGAATATTACTGAGGCATGTGTACAAATATCTTATGTTACATGTGTTGGAACGTTTTTCTCATGACAGTAGGAAAACTTGGCTCTATCTTGGCGGAATTCTCTAGATTGTTCCATGTTTCTGAGTTTCTGAGAATTTCCCTGGTCCAAGTCCTGCAAAATAATACTATTTGGTTGGGGTTTTCCCCTAGCACATCTGGATTCATGTGTAGGGGGAATAGTCTGAGAGTAAGTCACATTTAAGCTTTGTGAGTTTTCTGAGGCATGGTGGTAGGAGGTCCTCTCAAGTTCCACACTAAAGKGCCATAATCTCAGGTAATTTAGTTTGATTTTCCTTTATGAACAATAGAAGTAAAAATTTTGGCCCCATTTTTTCAAAAAGTCCTATGCAAAAAAACCTATCAAACCTGAGCTCTTATTTGTTTAGTTTGTTTAATTTCAACCAAGCCAATGAGATCTCAATTGGTTGCAAATTATCTGTGAATTTTGCAGTACATTTTTGCACACAATTCAGAAGTTTCCAGGGCCTAGATTTTGAAGGGGGAGGCTGATATCAAAGTGACTGGCCATTGTAATGACTAAAATATTGTGATCCTTGGAATAAATAGCTGGTCTGCTCAGCATGTAGCTGCCTGTAACTAGGGAGTAAAGAAATCCTGAGGATGTTGTATATGAGCTCTTTATAAGAATACCAGTCAGGGACAGATTCATAATTGTGGAGAAGTCTCTTAGAAAACAGATAATGGACTTTGAGTTTCTGAAAGCAGCCAGGTCTTCTGACTACTGGGTAAGGGTTTTTTTGTTTTTTTTTTTCTATTTCTTCTACTGTGTTTATTTAATATGCCTCTTATGATAAAACCTCAATATATTTCTCTGATAAAAGWGCTGTCTATATTCAAATCGATAGACTTCGAAGGGAAAGGGGTGAAGAGCAGGGAGAATAAGAACTGAAAATACATTAAAATATTTTCACCTATAAGTTAAGTAGAATTTAAGTCCATGARCATAAAAAGAAACGTGTAAATTCAGAATATCAGGAATGTTCTGCTTTGGAGCTTTTCCTTTTTTCTTGATTCACAATAATACATTAATTCTTAAATGTCAAAGCACCAAGTAAATAATCAAGTAATCAAGTGGTTTCAGTGCTTATTTCAACTTCTCTTAATTTCTATTTTAATTTGTATAAAGGAAATATTTGTAGAYGTAGGTTTGCCCTGCCTCCTCTCTCAGTTCTTGCCACTGGAACACCATGAAAATTATGGGGTTGCATGTTTTCCATTGCTCCCAACACTGTGTGGGAACAGCAGGCATGACAGAATTGTGCGATGCCAGAATATTTCTGATTCAGTACACAGCATTGCTAAAAACAACCAAGATTACCAAAACAGAATTAAGGTGGTGAACCTTACACACCCAGCARCTGAAATTGAGAATGCAAAGAAATCTGCCCAGTTTAAAGTGTGAGGTATCTGACCTTTGAATTACAATTGATTCATTTGTTTGGATAGTGTAGTGGCAGACTGGAAAAAGAGGTTCCAGAACTATGTCATGTTTACAATAYATGTTTGATATATAGTGAGCAGGCTGAAGTGGGAGATACTGACAGTACCATCCAAAATTGTCTTGCTGATACTAATGTGTCTGGATTGTAATCTGACTTTTGAATGCGAGATACTGTGGAAGAAGTTATTCTCCTGGACAGTGTAATTTTAAAGATACCAACAATTTATTCAACTTCCCCAGGTACTGAGCATGCCCATTGGCAACCCTGTACTAAAAAAATCTTTCCTCTGTAAATGAAGGCTCATTGTCAAACCATGGCAGTATACAGCTGTTCTAATTTCTAAAAWGTTTTATTGCTAGAATTTGAAATAGTATCATAATGAAATGGATACAAAGAATGCAGAAAGCTTTCATTGCAGTAAGGCAGAAGGTGGGAAATTAAAATGTCTCAGGGTTTATACAGACCTGAAAAGCAGACAGCAAAATTGCCCAGGTGTTATCTCCAGGGATAAGGATATCAAGTGCACAAAAATACTTGATGATTTGGATTGTGCTTTGCTTGGGAAACAATGACAGTTACAGGTAATGTGATTGTGGTAAGGAAGATTTCACTGCAGGCACTTCACAGTGACACCACTGTCTGGCATGTAATCGTTGGAAGAAATCAGCAAGTGAAACTCATTAGAAATTCATTCTTGACTGAATTGTTTCCCTGATTATTGTCCTAAGATGCTAAATGTGATGCATCTATTTAAACTTGATTTTTCATAGTAAAAAATAGAAAGATTATTGCAAATATTGCTAGAAATTGTTGTGCAAGCTATTGAACTTTAGCAGTTTCTAGCTTATCAGATTTTATTCTTATTTTAGATCTTGTTTTTTAAAKTTGTATTTTACCACTTACCTGCTGTTTACTAGTTAAGAGATCTGAACATTGCCTAGAAAAATCAGCTGTTATTGTACCATTGCTGGTTTTATTTTTTCTGCATGAAAATAAGTCCTTGGGAGCATTCTAAGCGAAAATTACTTTTAAGCCTTTTTCAGGAGTTTTTTTGAAAGCTTTGGTTTTAGATTAGTAACTATTTCTAAATGATTTTGCTAGGGAGCAGAAGCTGCTTCCTCTCTCAGTTCCTCAAWAAATAGAGTTTTTCTCTTGTCTCTGAACGATTGCTTGCAGATAATAATTCCTTTTGTTTTTGTTCCTCCCTTTTTCTCATCCTGTCACAGCTCTGTAGAGGTAGATTATCTGCCATGAATGAAAAACTTTCTTGTCCTGTGAGTGTGGTGCAGTTGAAAGAGTGTGTTATACTGCATCCAAAGTTAGCCTGACTCCTCAATGATCTCTTYTTATGTGGCAGGGCTGTACAGAGGCCACATACGTGCATGCACACTGTTCTTTAATTCTCAAATCTACTGACATTTACTCTAAAAAGAAAAGAAAAAAATTCTTATTCCTGAGTTAAACYTGCAACATGTATCTTATGGTAAATTAAAAACAATGCCCTCTCTGCACGGAAGGTGAGGAAGAGGTTACGGTAGCTGAGTAGCAGCAATCGTTAAATGTAAAAATGCTGCAGCAAACTCTACTTTTACTAGTCTTTATTTGTGTTTTTTTTGGTAGAGCTTTATTTACATATTTTGGGAATGTCCTTCAGGTGATAATGATTGTTGTGACTTTTTTGTGTCCTTGAGCACTCAGTCGGAAGTCTTCTGCTACCACCCCAAATTCCTACTTTGGTGAAGCACTACTGCACTAACAGAGCGTCAAAATATGAAGATGCCCCTTGCAATGTCCCGARCACATTTGTCTTTGCTGACAATACATTATGCACTTTTGTTTATTGCCCCAAATTGCTACTCCTGTTTAATTATATGAACTGATCTTTGAAYATCGACTTGTCCGAAACAGGACTAGGATTGGCCATTACAAAGTAGCATTTCTCTCTTATATAAGAAGTGGGATTTTCCAGCACTGGCTCAAAAAAATTCAGTAAATCCACATGGCTGGCWTAGATTATCATGGCTAGAAATCCAGGAAACATCAAGCATACACTCTAGGCAGTTCTAAAGACTAAAACTATTACTCTTTATTCTCTAGAGACATGGGGGAAAACTTGTAAGTCCTGACTTCAATTTCATGTTTAAATCCCCAGGTGCTCAATACAGTGAATACCAAGAGGATTGCAAGCAAAAATGAACTAGGAAAAAACAAACAAAAAAAAACCACAAAGAAACTTCCACTAGAATATACCTGTGAGGGTTAAGGTACCCTCTGTAGAGAACTAGGAAGGTGCCTGCAGGAAGGAAACTGTTAATACTTTCACTTTGGCTTATGCATATATTTGTAGAGTCTGAAAATTCTAATTTAGAGGAAAATGCAACACTTTTGAGCTCAAATAATATCTAATTTTTGTCTGTTATTCACCTGTTATTAATCTTTAACCTAAAAATAAATGTTTTTTCAAGGGAGAATATTATAGGCCTCTGTAGAGGAAAAAATACAGATAATACACATGGAAGATGAAGTCAGAAAAAACTCCGATTTATTGTGGATTTTGTGTATTCAGTAGTGAAAATTGTTTACTATTGAAACAAATATCTAAGACAACATTGTTCAAATTATTGAGCTTAGTATCAAGCAAAACAAATTGCTTCCAGGGATTTGTAAATCACAGATGAATTAAGAGTGTATCTTGATTTTGYGAAGCTCCATATTTTTCAATTATAAAATTGCTGACTGACTGGTATTCTGTTTTTTGTCTTTACAATTCTGCTTTGTCTTTGCAAACAAAATTCAAGGCTGTCTGTAACCACTAGGCAAAAGGATCAGATGASCCTAGAATATTTATTTGACCAAAGAATTAAGACAAATGCTTGTGCAATTTTCTTGATGGCAAGTTTTCCTGGACACATATTTGTAGTARTGTAGGATGCTGGGTTTGTGTTTTGTACTGTATCACTCTGTTAACTTGCATGACATCAAAAGTTAGAAAATACAGTGGCAAAGCCTCACCTCAAGAAAACAGGGAGTATCAAACCTACCAGACTAGCAAGATGAACTTAGAATACTTGTTTGACTCAGSAATTGAAACAAATACATGTTAAGAGATCACCTTGGTCCTGTGTTTAATTGTTTTTAGTTCTTGACTAAATTTAAAATCCATTCTTACCCAATTCCTCTGTTACCACTTGAGTGTGCTGCTCAACAGGGAAAGGCACTTAGGAGATTTGCCACCCTTCAGCTCTTCTTTCTCTGGGTGCTGTAAATGAAGCAACTAAATGTTGAGGGCAGTAACACAGAGTCAATTTAAATTTCAAAGTTAAGGCAGTCATTCTTCTTTTCAATTTTTTTTTTTTTTTAATTACTAACGCAATTATTCTCAAACTGATCTGACTTTTGAAATCCCGCTCTAGAGTTCGACAAGACAGTATGACAGTTGGTTTAGTGAAGGGATAATTATTTTATAGAGTTGTAATATGAGTTACATGTTCAATCTTTTCTGAAAAGACAACATGACAGAGATATAATAGAAGAACCACTAATATGCAGTCATTTAAGTAGTGGCAAAGGTGTACCAGCTTTGAAGCAATTTTCCTAGGATGTTCAGAGAGTGTGAAATTTACTCTTTAATGCATCAACATGCTGTAKTTAAGTTACCAATATAAGTGTCTATCATTTATCAAAGAAAATTATACAAAGATCACTTGTGATGATTGTTTCTAAACTTAAATTCTCACTTTTATTTAACAYTAGCATGAAACCTTTTTCTATTGTATTACTGTATTGTGAGATGTTAGAACTTCGTGCTTTAGCATCTTAAGACTTGAAAAATGAATATGCACTTGATATAGATATGACAGATTAAATTTCATCATGTCGGAGCTTAGCTTTGGCAAGAGTGAGTGTATTTTCATCTTGGACGGAGAGATGAATGGATTAAAATTAAATAGAATATTCCTAAAAATTATTTGCAGTACTGGCCTTGTGGTTTTTTTTAAATTTACACCTAAGCAGAAAGCTGCATTTGATGATAAACATTATTGATAGTTCAGGCTTCTTCGAAACATATTTGCTGTGATGTATGAGGCCAGAGAGCTGTCTTGTATGATGTGCCACAACACTTGGTAGAATTGCATCTCACAAAGTATTATGAAATCTAACACCAAAGCTTCACTTCAAGAAAATAGGAGGTTATTAAGCATTGCAGGTAGACAGCTTGCAGTGCATTGTTCACCTGAAATAACTTCTCTTAAAGTTGGTTAACACACCTTTAATCTACAGCACCTGAGATTAAATAGTTTCTTCCCCATCATATTCTTTATGTGCTTCAATCTGCTTGCATGGAGCACTTGTTCTTGACAAGTAAAGGCATTTACCAGCAGACACTTAGAAATGCACTGACTGAGTTTTTCAGTTACTGCTCTTTTTGTGTATGCAGCAGCACTCTGACAGAAATCACCTTAAATTTATGTTTGCACCATGACATTGCACCATCCTCCACCAGCAGATCTGGTGGGCAATGGTGGGGAATGAACGGTGAGGCAGTGGAAGTCTGAACTTGAGTCAGTGTGTCATCTTTTATTGAAGCGTGCTTACTTTCCTTTCCAGTACTGGAAAAATATATGGCCTGTGAAAGGCATTTCATTCATGATACCTAGGGGGAAAGAGATTTTTGTAAAATTCCATTACCTGAATAGCTCATAGAGTAAACTTACCTAAGCTAGCCCTTCACTTCTGGAAATGAAGCCTGTTCTTGGCAAAAGCAGGTACGGCTCAAGGATCTCAGAGGTACTGTGGCTGGCTAGGTAGTAAAGAAATAAGAGCTTTTTCTTAGAGGAATTACAAAAAACATCTGGCATGAAAACTCTTCAGTATTTTGTAGCGYTCTCAATTTCTTTACCTCTCTTTTTCATTTATCTGTCTTCCTAAAGCCTTCCACGTTTAATAGACATGGACATAAACAATGAAATTGAAGATTGAGTCCTGTGGCAGAAATAATTTTCATGCAGACAACTTCACTCAAAACTGGTGATAATTAGYTGCAATTCTTTTTCCCTTCACTGTTGCAAATGCTACCCAGTGGCCAGTTTTCTGTTTGATTTTTCAACATAAAACTAGTGGAGGAGTTAGCTTCTCAGTGAGGATTAAATTATAGACTCCTACTACCCTATCAACACTGAAAAGAATTTTCAAATAAATATTGAGTGTAAGTGATCAAGTGTTAAAGTGAAAGCTTACCTTTGGACAAACTCAGAAATAGTTCCCTTTCGAGTTATACTGCAGCCCCCCAAACTTACAGGAAGTTATGTATGTAACTAGTTCATCAATTAAAAAAAAATCTCATAGCCATATTAAATTTTGATTGTGCCTGAAAATCTAAGTTTATAAATATTGGAATATGCTCTGAAGACCATTAAATTTGATCTCTGCTTGGATAAGAGAAATGTAATTAAAGTGCAAGTGGCAGATTTCATTATTTATGGTTTGGGATTTTTTTTAAAGTACCTTCTCAGAATCCTCCTTGCATTTAATGAAGAAATTAATTGATAAACTGCCACAAAGTCTTAGGAATAATTAGCAATTTTGCAAATTGGAACCAACATCCTCAAATTAACTGGGCTAGTRCAGACTGCACTACTCTGAGCAATAATGGGCTCTCTCCCCAAAATATTGTTGAAGAACTGAGCGGCTGCCAACAACTTCTGTAGCACCTTTGGCTTCATTAATTTATGAAGTGAGATTCAGACTGTGGGCATTCAGAGCAGGAAGCAGAGTTCACTGCTGGGGTGTCAAAAGCATAAAAGGTCGTGCCACAAAGATCTTTGACCCAGCATAAGCTTTAAAAAAATATTGTTGCTTCTAGAATGAATATCCAACAATGTCACTCAGAGTGATTTTGCACAAAATGTGGCAGATGAATACCCCACAAGCATATAGTAGCATAGTCCCTTGTAGAATCTATTCCTTTGCTCTGATTCTTCCTCCAAAAAGTTACACTTATGTGAGCTGAGAATCAACCTAACTCTGTTAGGAATGCAGATTTCTCCACATCATTTTGCCATCAGTCACAGCTTGCTCTGTTTAATTTGAGGTGTGGCACTTGCATGTGACACCACATTAATTTTGAACATAGCCATAAGTCCTGTTTAGACACAGCGCAGTTATCTATATTGCTGCAAGGTCTATGACTTTATTCTTGTTTATTTTGTATGCATTCTGTATTATTTTATTTTGGCCTTATTCTGGAGTTTTTASTTCATGTAGCTTCCTTTCTGCTCAAAAGTCAAATGAAYGAGCTTTTATCTGTCTGTAAAATAKCACAAATATGCTCCCAGCATCCCATTCTTTAAATTAAGTGAATTCTCATCCTATGGACTCATGGAAGCATTCAGATAAACATGCTCCTCTAGATTAATGCAAAGTTTGATATATAATGTTCTCCTGTGCTCTTCCCTTGATCCACTGTGCTTTGATGAGCATGGAATCTAGGTTATTTCATGCACTGTCACGTTTTGAATTCCATTCCAATTATAAAATTAAAAAAAAAAAAAAAAGAAAATAGTATAAGTGTTTCAGTTGGTAATAAAGTTTATTCCACAACTTGCATCTATTCTAATRTGCTAGACAAAATCCATAATGTAAATTAGATACCTTGGTTATCATTGGCTTGACACAGCCTCTCCTGCTGATTTTTGCCCCATATCAAAACTGAAAAAACAGTTATGATGGTTCTACCTACAGCACATAACTGGACTGATGTAATGTCTCAGTATGCCACAGGAGACTCCTCTAGTATAAAAAACTCCTCTAGCATCTTTAGTCTAAGCAGAGTTTTCTGTCTGTTATAGCAAGTTAAGATGAAAAGGATCTCTTTATCCCGGAACAAATGTTTACAGAAGTCTTTATTGACCCAAAGACATTAGTACACAGAAGGTAAGTTACTACAAGCTGAAGTGTGAATAYGAAGTTTTACCTAATATTTTAAATCATTGTTATTGCTTAACAGCATATACAGAATCATCACTAAGGCCAATATTTTTGGAGRGTTACTGTGATACTCTTTTCAAAATGCTTGTGACGTTGTTGCTGGTACATAGATGCTAACTCTACTTTTTATGAGGAGCAACTAATTAAAAAATATTACCATTACATTACTTATTACTTTGTGAATACAGGAAATCTCTACAGTGTGAGCAATTACTCCATATAATMTAAGATAATAATTTTTGATATGTCCCTACTGTCATGTCTCTCCCACAGGTTTCCTGTATGTTAACATTTTCATAAAATCTCTGTAGTATTTTGCCAMCAAGCACTTCATATTTCCCCTTGCTTTCAATTCATGTTCTAACACGGGGYTGAAGTTCTACTTGATTTTCTTGGGATAAAATAAGTTCTAAAGATAATTTTTTTTAATGTAAATGTAGTGTGCTGTGGCTTCGCAGGTTGAATTTAAGGAGAAAGCACTATTTCTTGTGTGTTTTGCCACACAGTGCCTATTTAAGTTCTGTCTTGTCCCATTAAGTTCATATTGCTCTTCTTCTTAAAAAGCTTGGAACATTCTGGGTTCTGTAAGACTTGCTAATGTCAGCAGTACTGTATAATTCTAAACACTAATATTCAAACTCCAAGCAGCAAGCAGAAAATACCAGCAGCATATTAGTTATTTCTAACACCATTAAATGGTTAAAGAATGGGTATTTTTCCCTTTCAGCCTCCTTTGTGACACACATTKTTGAATGAAATTTACTTTAGAAAACATATTTTAGCATTCCAAAACAGAAATTTAAAGCAATATTTTGAAACAAGGTATCTAGGCAATACCATTAAAAGTGTGGAATTTGAAATCAAAGCTTAATAAACAAGTTTACCAAAAGTTGAACCAGGAGAACAAGGTTCTCAGTTTTCTCCAGAGTTTCTTCTGGCTTATTTTTAAATGCATTTAGCTATTAWACCTAGAAAGAAAACCTTGAAATTCATAATTATGTCATTTACCATCCATTTGAATTTTTACGGAGTCTGATTACTTGCTCCAAAATGGTGCAGTCAATTTTTTTTTTTTATGACAAGTATAGACAACATGGGTAGAGGTTTATAATAATCTG
Organism: Malurus melanocephalus; assembly: GCF_030028575.1. Classification (NCBI taxonomy): domain Eukaryota; kingdom Metazoa; phylum Chordata; class Aves; order Passeriformes; family Maluridae; genus Malurus; species Malurus melanocephalus. The sequence continues at coordinate 159,189 of NW_026623316.1, read as the reverse complement.
GTATGAAAATTATGTGTCTTAATGTGAATGTTAGTTAAGAAACCTCTATATATTTAGTTAAGAAATGTTATTTTAAGAAACCTCTAGATATTTAAAATTTTGGAAAACCATGYATCATTAGTGTCATGTTGCATCATTTCCACATGGGAAAATCAAGTTTATGCAAATGCACTGCTTCATGAATCATCCAGACTGCAACTCTCATTGGGTGATGACTACATGTTCTTACTCACTGTCTCAAAACCAAATGCTTTCTCATGATGGAATTTTTTGTAGCAAGCAGTGACACTTTGAGTCAACTATTCATGTAAAATCTTCGGTGTTTTTTTTTAAAAAAGAACTTTTCAAGAAGCTATGTCTCAAATATTAAACACAGTTTTATTTCCAGTGGATATTAAGTTTTATGTCACTAAGGTATGCAAGAAGAGGCCATGACATTAAAATTTTTCCTGTATTGAAACAAATACACCATTTGTCTTTCTTAACAAGATTTGGGAGACCTTTAAGGAATAGGAATAGTTTCCATTCAAAACCATTAGATCCAGTTACTGTTTTTAACATAGGGTAATATTTAATCCGTAAAAACTCATTTGATTATGGGAAAGCATTACAGTCCATAACACTGATAATATAAGATAAATATACACCAAAATTAAACCATAAATATTGATATGGTCAAGCATTTAACCACACATGCCTGAAAAATATTCATATAATTTCACTCATAAAAATTATCGCTTTATGCAGATTATCTGCCTTGTTTATCTGTGCTCTTGAATGTATTTCTTACTTTAAAGATGAATTTTTGAAACCCGTATTTTTTGTAATTATCCTGAATGTATAGCAAAACTTCAACAAAATTTGTTGATAAAGATGTGATAACTAAATGGGCACAGAAATAAAACAAATTAGTAATATGTAATAAATGTAATAAATCAATGAGTAAGAAGTACAATTCATCCTGGGTTATTGTATRGATATAGATGCTTTCTGACAAGTTATTTGAAGCTTAGTCAAACTTAATTTAGGAAATTATTTTTGAAATCAACATATTACAAATATGGTGGGTGAACTTGGCAAGCCACCAGGTGGCCACAAAACCCTCTATTATTACTGCTTCTTAGCACAAAAGGGGAAAAAATAAAATTAAAAGCTCCTGAGTAAATGTGTAGGTGATAGAAAGGAAAACAAAGGATGCACATGGAAGCAGAGCAAAGCAAAAAAGATTCATTCCTCACATCAACAGATGAAGTTCAGTAATTTCCTAGAGTCCRAGAATGCATAGCAGTTACTTTAGAAAACAAAGAATAAGTTCCCTCCTGACTCCACTCTCTCAGTTTTTTTGGCTCAGAAAATGCCATATGATATGGAATGTCCTTTTAATCAGTTTGGTTTGTTTTCTCCCAAAGTCCTATTCATCCCCACACATGGCTTTGAGGAAGTTGATGAGAGGGAGTGACAAAACAGCTCTGATGCTATGGAAGCATTGCTTATCAAAACCTCAAACACTGATGTATTATCGACACCATTCTGGCCACAAATTCGCAGCACAGCTCTATGAGGGCTGYTGTGGGAAAAGTTACCTCCATTCCAGGCATTCCCAATAAAATATAGAAAAAAAAGTGGAGATAGATTTTCTAAAAATACTGGACTACATCAGGTCTCAGGTTTGAGTACTCTCTTGATTTTATCCATGAAACAGATTATTTATATATTATGGATTTTCTAAGTTTAGTTTTTKAATTTTAAAATGCTATAGAAATACATTTTAATGCTATTTTAAAATTCATGGAAATTTTCCTGAAGTCTAATCACTTATTTYTATAGCCTGTTTTTATAGGTAATTTGTTTCATAAAATTCATGTCCCATTAATGTTTTGTCATAGCTTAAAATGTGAGTCCTTTTTTGTTCTGAAGTTTTCAGGAATCCATTCAACTATATGTTTTCAAACATATGGCCCCKATTTATCCATTGTGATTGATTTGTTAATTTTGTTGAAGGGAAATTGAAAAAGGAAGAATTTCTTATGTTGAAAATAGGAAGAATTTCCTTGAACTTCATAATTTTGTAAGAGAAAGTTTTCTCTTCAAGGCATTGAAAATCAATAAAATCAGCAAAAATAATTTTACTGGAAAGATTGTTTTGCAGCAAAAGCTCTTGAGCTTTTTCCTTCTGTCTGTTTTGCAGAGGTTGCATAGAGAATTGGCCACAGATACAAACTTACTTTGTAAATAGTCAGTTACTGACTCTTAAATACTAGTTACTGACTCTTCCTGCACCACTGAACAATGTGTAGATTTGTGGGCCTCTCATCTAGGTCCAATTATTTTTATACTACAAAAATTACACAGGAAAGCGTTTGACTTGTGGTTGCTTGAGGTGCCTCTGACAGCAGTTTAACTGCCTGTGGGTCTAGCAGCAGATAAGTATGAAAAGGATCGATAGAGAAGGTAAAACAGAAGAATGAAATACCCTCAACCTTGCCATGCAGAAAATATTTACAGAGAAACAGCGTTAGTAAATTTTGGCATGAAACAAGTGGTGCTCATATWGCAGCACTACAGACATAAAAAAGACTGGTTCTGTGGTGTTATACTTGTGATGTGAGAGTGTGTGTGGCCTGAGTCCTGAATACAGAAGTTTTTTCTACTTGAATGTTCTACAGCAAAAGTGCAAGAGCTACAATGAACCCTACCTGAGGTTTAGTACATTTATATATCTGTGACTGGTTACATGTGCACCTTAATATAAACAAAAATGTGACTATAAATAAACTCTATAAAGTTTAAATTACTGTTAGCTTTAAGTCATGTGATGTTTTCAAGGTTGTAGGTAATAATCCCTGCGCTGAAAACAAGTTACCTAACAATTACATGTAACACTTGACTACAGATAAAACAGAAACTTTCTTCTCCCTGCTAAAGCCCGTATCTTTCTGWCAGTAYGCTGGGCTCTGTGTAGAACAGTTTCCATATTCTTTCTTCCACATCATCTCAATTACTTACTCAGTAAACATAGCAATGCTGTCTAACACACCCTTTTTTTTTTTTTTTTTTTTTTTGAGACATTCATGCTTAAATCACTACCCATGCCCAAAATGTGGTTTCTATTTTGGTGGCAGTAATTACTTTAATGATGGTATTTCCACAAGCAGCTGCTGACCCAAAAGAGCTACTTTTGTATCCATGGTTCATTATATACCTATAAATCATGCAACAAAAAACAGTTTAAGAAAGTAATTGGTAAAAATTAATTGAAGAGGCAAAAATTAATTGAAGAGGCAATAGAAATCATAGAAAAATTAAGTAAAAACATATAGTATCCTCATGTTGTTGACAATAAATGGAAACTCAGGCATGAAAATGAAAATCTGTTCTGCTGCTTACGGAAAATAGATGTCGCCTTTTATCCTTCTGTCTCTTAAACAAATTCCCCATTCACTGTGAATGCTGTCCTTATGTGATAATGTATAAAATGTGCATGGCYAGGCTGGTTTGGAAGATTCTTTTACAGCATGTCTGTGTGATTCTATGACTGCAAAAATTATGGGGCAGAGCTCAGAATAAATATACAGAAACAGAGCCATAATGCCTTAAAATTATAGGACCCAAAAGGGAGCGGAATAATCGGAAAAAAATTGAATTTCACRGTGTATGTTGAATTTCACCTGGTATGTAGCATGATGAATAAACAATTCAGAGAATCTAGAAGTACAAGAATAAGTTCTTTTTGAAAACATTACCTTTCCAAGAGAAGATTATTTTAGTGGATTTCAATCTCTGAAAGTGTTTCTAATTGGCATGTCAAAGACTCTGTTACAGCAATTTGAGTTATCTGAGCCAGCTTTCACTGCTAGCTATTACCTGCAACATACCAATGACAAACCACAGCTAATTGTGAATGGCAAAATATTCAGAGAGAATGATTAGGCAAGGAAATATATTGCTACAAGTTTAGTGATATGCCTGCAGTAGTAGATACCCAATTTAGTTTACATCTGTTGAATGATTTCAGTGTCACACAGATGGTGTCACAATGGTGAAACCAAGAGAATTTCTGCTTCCAGAATGCAAAGATACAGATTTAACAGATGGAGCATTGGATGAAAAATTGTGTGGATGGTCATGTCCAAAGAGTTACAGTAAATTGCTCAGTGTCCAAGGGGACAATGATGAGTGGAGCTCTCAATGTTCTTATGGGGACCCWACTGTTCAATATCTCAATCAATGGCACCAACAGGAGGATATAGAGCACCTTCAGTAAGTCTGGGGGTGATGTGAAGAGGAGCGGTGCAGCTGACACACTGTAGGGAAGGGGTGACATCCAGAGGAACMTGGCAGGTTTGAGGAGTGGGCTCAAGTGAGCCTCATCAACTCCAACAAGGCCAAGCACAAGGTGCTGGGTTGGAGCAGCTCCCAGTATCAATAAAGGCTGGGGCATGAATGGACTGAGAGCAGCCCCACAGAAAAGGATTTGGAGAATGGAGTCTTCCTCCAGTTAGTGGATGAACAATTGCACACAAGCCAGCCGTGTCTGTAAGCAGCCCAGAAAGGCAATCATGTCTTGACTGAATCAAAACGACCATGACCACGCTGAGGGACGTGATGGGTCCGGTGCTCAGCTCGCTAATTCAAGGACACGGCAAGACTGATGAGATCCAACAGAGGGCACAAAGATGATGAGACAGGCATTTCTCTTGTGAGGAAATGAGGGATCTGGGCTAGTCATCCTGGAGAAGAGGCAGCTGAGAGGGGATCTCATCAAAGCATAAAAGTATCTTAAGCATGGATGTCGTGAGGATGGGCACAGACTCTGCTCAGTGTAACCCAGTGACAGGAGAAAGAGCAACAGGCACAGATTGAAATGTGGGATCCACTTGAATATGAGGAAAGCATTCTGCACGGTGAGAGTAACAGAGCACTGGAACCGTCAACTCTGAGAAATTGTGGAATGTCCCCCTTCTAGAGATGTACAAAACATTCCTGGACAGGCTCCTGTGCAACCTGCTGTAGGACAACCCGTTAACCCATTTTATTGGGTGGGTTGGACTAGAGGATTTCCAAATCCCTCTTCCAGCACCAGCCATTCGGTGACTCAGTAGTTTCCATGGGATTCTACCCCTCCATTCAACACTTGTGCATCTCTGTAAGTTGAGCAGAGAAGCTGTGATTGACCCATCCCTGTGAGTGTTCAAGGCCAGGTTGGATGGGGCTTGGATCAAGTTGGTGTGCTGGGAGGTGTCCATTCCCATGGCAGCAGGGTTGGAAGTACATGATCTCCGAAGGTCCATTCCAATAGAAACTTTTCTATTATTCCACTATTATATGAAAATATTGGTTCTTGGCATAATTTCCTGTGTGTGATATTGATACGYCCTGTCTTTTTCTGGAATTTAATGCTGTGGTCGTCAGCTTGTTTTATTTTAATAAGATCCTACTCTGCATTATGTAAAACTATACGTGCATTTTAAATGCCACTTTGGCAAGGAAAGTCCTCCATCTGTAGGCAATTATTTGCTTTACTAGAAACAATTTGCCATTGCAGTGAGAAGGTAAAATAGCAGGCCTTTTAAAAAAAGAAAAAACAGAAAATCACATGCCAAGTCAAACGAAATACTTCAAGTCAACATCTACAAAAGACTTCAAGTCAACATCTACAAAAAAAAAAAAACCCACAAGAGGAAAAAATTGTGTTTTGAGAAAACCACACTGACTGTTAAGAAGACACCAATAGAAGTTATGAAGTCACGTTTTTCAGTTTATTTCTTTACCCAATTTCTTTCACTACCAGAACCATACCTGAGTGATAATGAATTATCTGTTAACAATATAACCTTAACTTTCAATTAGTTTACTACTGAAAATTAGCAAGACCAACACCTGCTGCAACATTCTTGTGAGGTGATGTGGACTTTCTGATGTCACAGTTTTGAGCTGAACAACACATAATGTCCTTGTGGCTGTAAAGAAGTCAATCCKCCTCTCCCTAGGACATAACTTGAAAAATGCAGCAATAACAAATCATGGGGATTTTGAGAATCAGTTTGGTAGCAATAGTGGCAGCTAGTAACAAAATGGTACTGGTCAAGGTGTGTAGAACACTAAAAAAATATGTAACAGGAGCCTAGGTTCTGTTTTACATTTTGGCAGGGTAAAAGCTGGGCTCCTGCTCAGCTTGTTATCCTTAACCCTGACTCATAATTTTCTTTTTGGGAATCAAATCAGCTCAGTAAACAGTGGAATTAGTGGGACAGGAGGAGCAGAAGACCCTCCCCCCCTTCCCCCCCCAAGAAGAGCCAGAAAACCACTTTTCAGGGTTTCAGATCTATTTGTCCACTCTCTGTAATACCTGCAGACTGCCCTACTAGAAATTCTATCTTCCTGCATTGCACAATGGTTCTGGTAGTACGCATGAACAAGCATGTTCTGGGAAACATGAGTACCCCTCTTCCCATTGTATCTGTCTGGATGTGCTGAAGGACCTAACGTTTCTCCCCTATTCATTTCCTCTGTTTATTCCAATAGAAAGATATTGTATCTTTCCTTTAAATTTAAAATAAATATTATTTTGCTTCTCYATACATTTAAAAAACACATGCATGAGGCAAGATTTGTAAGTAAATGCAATTTCTTTTTTAATGGGAAAGTTAAAGTTTCCAGCTACAGCTGGAAAAATCATGCAAATTTTTGGGCAGGACTAATTTTCATTTTTTCTAGTGGTGAGTTGTGTTTACTTATATAATTTTCTCTTTGATGTAATTATATGAATGATTTTCCTGATTTTGTTCCATATTCTACAAAGTGATGGGTCACTTTGCTCTTGTTTTTGTCTGGATTTTCTGGGATGATAGTGCACATAATGGTAGCTTTCAGAGTTTGTTTGCTTTGCAGGAGGGATGAAGATGAATATATAGCCTATATAGGAAAAATAATGTGGTTCTGATGTGGAATTTAAAATAGAATTCTCTTCATGATCTCTTTATGCTGTTGTCCTGTGGCTGCTGTGTAACAATGTACTGCCTGGTGGCACTGAAAATGCTAAGCAAATACCAGAGGGAAGGTGACACTATTTAATTTTCTGTGCTTCATCTAAGAGGCATTCTGTCTTCAAGGACAGGATAGAGTTCTCCTTAGCCCCACAGGAAACGTAAATTTAAATTATTCAATATAGATATAAACTTTGCTGGATTAAAATCCCTGAACCAGACTTTTGTCATCTCCCTGAGGAGTCAGATCAATTTTCTACTGCAAGTGATTTTATTGCCAGACTAACTATTGGTCATTCATTCTGAAATTGAGGTGATTAATCTGAGATTTGTAGGTTTATTTCATAAATTATGTTTATCAAGAAAGTCAGTGTTATTGTTCTCAGTTTACCATRTGAAGAGAAGCCTGTTTTCTAACCAGAACAGTTGTATTTCCAGGAGCCAGAAAGAGCAAGATGGATTATTTTATTTATAGATTAAATAAAATAAAGTTTTATTGGTTATATAAAATGGTCACAATACAGCTTGAAACTATATGTTCATACCATGTATACAATATATGTTCTTGTGTTGGGGACATATTTGGAAAGAAGTACAGAATTTAGAGATGTTCTACATAAAGTATATAAWATAAAGTGCTCCAAGGACAAATTAATTTGATTAGGTGCAGCTATAAAGACCCACAGAGTAAAGTAATATTTCTAAAGATTGTTTTACTGTACACCAAATGCATATTTTACTGATTAGTTACTTTATTTAAAAATAAATATTTAACTATTTATATTTTAACTTTGTTTCACAAACACTTGTGGATATAAGCTTCTAATGCTCATCAATAATGACAAAAAAATCTGTTGGTTTTGTATTAGTACTTCTTTTCCACAGATAAATAAAATAAATGCCACTCTGTAGATGCTAGGAGGAAGTGCAGYGTGAGATAGATTGAATATCTGCCAAACTTACTGACAAAACTGAACTGTAAGCATTCTCAATATGGATAGTTACATGAAAACAAAGCTATTGATACAAATGAAACATTATGACTGATTTAACAAATATGTTGAATTTTCAAATTCATTTGAAAAAATACATTACTGAGAATGCAGTGAAGATGGATGAATTAAACTTTTAAAGCGTGTCCCAGTTTTATGACAAGATTCTCTGAAGGGAACTGATAATGCCATAATCTATCAAAATGCCTAGTCTCCATTTTTGTACAATACAGAATAGCAGGTGTAAAATACAGCCCGGAAATATCCTGAACAAGAAAACAATTAAAAGCTTCATCGTGGTTCAAGCTGTCTAGAAATACAAAGAAAAAAATGAGAAGGTCTAAATTCAATCTCTTTGTGTATGATACGGTAATTAATACCAGTATARGAACTTAAAACACTTGTTGTAATAATAGGTAACCCAGACAGAATATTTTAACTCCGCAATGTCTTATGTATTTTTCACTTTGAACTGGTTCTGTAAAAAAACAGTCAGTAAAACATAGACTGCATCATACATGCTAAATACAAATAATATTAAAATTGATAAAGAGTTGTGGAGGACATAGTTCTGTCCAGATCAGAGTGAAAGTAATTGAGGATCTGGGAAAAGACCTCATGTCTTCTGATAGTCTAGAATCAAAATTGGACAGAGAAATTAGAGTTTGCTGGGTTGGGATGTTAGATTAATGCTGGCTGTCTCTGGTCTGAAAAACTATCTACGCATGATGAATGGTGTCTGATACTGTAGGCAATTACAGAGAAACAGAAGAGACTTGAAAATAAACTGAAAAAAAAGGTATTGTGGATAAAGTTGTGTGAAAACAAACTGCCATGTTATGGAAGCTGGATAATGTAGAGGTGTGTATTATTTAAATTTGGGTTGATATTGACTAAATCATAATATAAACATTTAGCAGCTTAGATCTCTAGTTGCAGCCATGGAGGTGTTACCCTGCTCAAGAAAGATGTTTGCAATGAGCAGCTGTAGATTGCACCAGGCTTGGGAATTTTGAGCAGATTTAAGTGCTCTCGCAGCTTGCATGTTGAGAAAAAATGGACCTTCTTGGACCAGGCAGAGGAGGAGAGAGTGAAAGACAGAGAGACAGAGAGAGAGAGGGAGAGGTCCCTTGGGTGCTGCAATTCTGGGAATGTGCAAGGTCCTCACAGCCCCAGTCACCCACTTGGGGTTTCTGCTTTTCTTTTTTCTGTTTAGTGAGGTCAGCTTCCTCAGTCATAAGGATATGTATCTTCTATCACAAGCAGCAAAGGCAATCAGCAGTTTGTCCTTGGTCCTCCATTTTTAATCTCATTTGTATTTTTAAGGCCTTTGCTATTACCCTGTGCCTAAGGCCCGTGGCATGTTTCTACTGATGGCAATGTTGTTAATAGGAAAAGTCACTCTCTGTTTTTCAGATTACTAATCAAATAGTGTATTAGACATTATCAATTTCCTCTGTATCAGCAATAAAAGTAAAAGCAAGATCTTATATATCACAGGTCTGTAGTTCTATAGACTAGACCAGAGAGTTCRTCCATTCTACTTCTATACATTTTTCATGGACTATTTCGTATTCATATCTTCTTCCTTCAAGGAATTAGTTGTCAAGACTTTTTTGAGAGATTATGTTGACGCTTTAAGTACTGTGAAAACCTCACTTTATGTAAAGTATAGCTTGGAGATGTCATACTTCCATTTTAGAGTGATGATGGTTGGATAAAACTTCACCGAATAAGTCAACATTTATTTTAGCTTTTAACTTTCTTTATACATTTCAGGCTGCTGTGCTACTATAAAGGCTGAGACAACTTATTTTCACATATAAATTGAAGTGCTTTTTTATCTATTTACAGCAACTAAATATATCTATGTGAATATCCATACAATATACTGGTATTGGTAGATGAAATAACTYTCTCCAAAGACCAAGAGGTCTGATTTTTAAAGGGTCTAATACTTTTCTGTACAACTTTGCCTTTTTTTTCAGTTCAAACCAAGTAACAACCACGTGTGTATATGTGTGTATATAGTATGTATTCTATTATAGAGACAGTCCCAAATGATAAATCAATATTTTTTTTTAATTTAGTTTTTGTTTGGTTTGGTTGAATTTATGTGGTTTCATTTTATTTTACTCTGCTTTGCTTGTTTTATTTATGCTCCCATTTTGTTTCAATTGTTATTTTTGAATCTTGTTGCTTACTTATATCCAAAGTATTTCTTGTTCTGCAACACGGGAATATAGGAACCATTATGTGGGTGTAGAAAGTAGATTAAACACTGTTATGAGACTAAATAAGCAAAGTTGTTTAATTGTATGAGAAAATATGAAGCCTGTTCATTCAACATTTTAGTTGTATCTAAAACATTTAAACACATTTCTATGGAGATRAATGCAATCTTAGTGAAATAAAACCTCAAGCAAACAGTCCATTAACAATAGATGACAGCACATTCCACTACACAAGAAACAGTGTTTTCTGTTTATCTCCTTACATGAGAAATTATTGCTATCTTTGATTAAAAAAGAAATCATTCCTATGGAGAAATTTTGCAAAGGCTAAAATCACAAAAAGAGGGTTATTCATTTAAGAGTGCTTTTATTCATTGGTAATGAAAATAAAAAGTATTTCTTCTATTGGATAATAACCATAATTTTATGTTTTGCAAAGGGATAAAGGTGGATTATTCACTCTTTTTAGTATGTCATGCCCYAGAAGTCTTTTTTTTCAGGTGTTTCTGTTGAAGTTTAATAATATAAACAAGTTACTTCTTTCCAAGTCCATCAGTCACAAAGAAAAAYAGAATTAACGCTGGTATTATTGGTGTGTCCATTGAAGAATTATTAAAATTTCTGTCTTTTATGATAAAATTTTCATAAACTCATATGGCTAATGCTGTTGAAGTATAATGCTGTTCAGAGTTTGTTAATTTGAAAAGTTCCAAGTGGAATGMGTATGTCACTCCTAAATACCACAAGCCAGAGGATGGGGATTTCATCCTTGATGCTGAGTACCATCAAGGAAATTCTTTTAATATAATTTTACTCTTGGTGAAGTGGAACAAAACCAAGGGGCTTAAGGGAGAGAAGTGATCCATCTTTTCCTTCAAACTAGATATTTTGCAATAGTTTTATTTTACATGTGCTGGTAGGTCAAAATAATTTSAAATCAGTGTTGTTCTTACAGACATCTTTACATGACATCTGCCTTGTTAGCTAGCACCAAGTAATAAAGTKAAGGGCCATGATTTTTTATTTCTACAGTTCTTCCAAAACGTTGGCTGAAGGCGGAAGCACTTGAGGGATCTGACTCGGAAAAGGTGGAGGGATCACACTTCACAGTGATCTGAGAATTGGTTTTGATTTAACCCTGTAATAGTGTCTGACCTGAGCAGAGCAACATGCAGGGAAACTTGCTTGGGGCTGTTTTCTGCATATGAACAGACCTGGATATTTACTAACTGCAGTATGTGCAGTAGATGTGTAGTACATTTTGTTGTGTATTTTGTTGTGTATTCCTGGCTTCACGACAGCCAACACTCTTCAGTCCTCCACTTCTGTTACTCTGTCTTCCTTCTTTGTYCCTCCCATTATGCCACTAACACAATAATCTATAATTCTACTGATGTTCTTTACTTATAAACATTTCATAATTTGGTCATCACCTCCACTCCGTTCCTCTCCTCCCTTTTATTTCAAATCAACTTGAGCCAATTTTGTTAATCCTGTGGCCATTTTGAACAAAGGGATATGGAAACATAAAATATGAAATTTCATTTAGWAAATGCAGATGTTTGAAAATTTGGAACTCGATTTAGAACACTGTAGACATAAGCCAATTGGTTGAAATTTCCACCATTATTTTCCTCTTCCTGATGATGCATGCACCCTGAATATGAGTTATATTTGAAGTTTTTAGTGAATTCGTTTCACTACACAGTAAAAGGTTACACAGGGCAGCATCCCTTTAATGTGCAACCCAGAAGCAGCATGCAATYTGTTTTAAATGGCATTAAAAAAAGGACAGCACCCAATCTATTTTAAGTTGCATTAAAAAAAGTTATAATATTAGATTCTCACAGTCACTTGATAATAGAATTACACGTTTAAATAAATCACAAGATGATGCAAGTTCAGTTAATCTTTTGTCATTTCTAGAACTTCCTGAAGCAAGAGCTTTTATTATCTGAAAAGCCAAAACCATTGCTATCTTTCAAACAATGAATGTCTTTATCCTTAACTCAGTATTAAATTGGTGAATTCATTAATGAGGCAGTCTTTCAAGGATTCCAAAACGAAATAAACTTTTTTTCATATTTGTTGATAAATCTCCAATGATAAATATGATTATTCCTTCTGCTTTATAAGGACAATTCTGCCACTTCAAATTTAGACAAAACATGGTAGCTTGTTCGTAAAATTCCAGTTTTTTATCTTGTGTGGTGCCATGATGATGCAGACTTCTATGCAGTTATGAATAGTTAAATAATTTTCATTAAAACTTTACCTGAAATTCACCTGGATAGATAATTTCTGTGAAAAACTGTCCATAGAGGCTGAAGTACTAACTTAGACTAGTAATAAGCAACTTATCAGTTGAATTAAGAAATACTTGATAGGTTTATTGACAAATCATGTTGAAATATTTATTGATGATAGCTCTTCACTCTTCATTGGCTGCAAAAATAGGTCTTGCAGAAAGGATCCTGGGGAGGGAGTTAAATCCCACCTGAGTGTCTCAAGTGGTTCTAGAACACTGGAGATTAGGTCCTTTTCTTGAAGGGTAAAAGAAACCTATCCACAGTCAAGAGATCAAAATAAAGTAAAACTAAATGTTAAAATGATCAGATTCTAATGACAGAAATACCTGTGGATTTAGAATTCAATCAAGATCAACCTCCACAAATAGATCAGCCTCCACAAAGAACTTGTGCCCACTTAAGAAACACTGCTGTAAAGCACTATTTCCACATTTCTACTATGTTTAAGCTGTGAAAAAATGCATAAAGAAGAAATTCCAGAACTTATTTTCTACTGACTCTTCTTCCTTAAAAATATATACCCTCAAAAGACTAAACTGATTTTGTGGATATAAGACATTTTCACATGCACAAAAATAAYAGATATGAAATTTTTACTTACCCTTCTGATTATATATTCAGCAGAATTCAAGAGACTTTGTGGCTCTAATGGCTTGAGAAACTGCCTTTACTTCAGGCTGGATATTTCCAAGCCATGGAAACATATCTYTGTCACTGACTTGAAACACAGATTCCCAAAGGTATTTAGAAGCTCAATTACCATTGACACCAATGCAAAGTATGYATTTCAATGCCATTAGCAATCTCTGATTCAAAAGACTGCTTCCTTTAATGAAATCATAACTACTAGAGCAGAAGTGTGTATTTAAATGCACACAGAGATTACATTATACATATTACATTCAGACTGATTGAATTCAGATTTTTATRATGCTTGCAGTTAAATCATCTTTCTTCATATTTTCCTTTTTATTTTCCCCCAAAAGATGTTAGAATCAATATTTAATCTCTGTGTTCAAAGTTCTTAATTTTGTGAATGTAGATAATATTTCTCAAAACAAATCGAAGAAATGGAAGATGGATGTGAAAGCTAAAACCTTTTGCCTCAAAACTAGTTTAACTAATTTAGCCAGAATTTCTGAAACAGTTAAGACCAAATGGATGATTTATGTAAATATGATTGCAATTAAAAATTATGATATGTGCCAAGTAGAACAGGTACTTCTGAGATAGTAGAGTATCTCAGCACATACTAGTTAGTTGCATTGCAGCTCTGCTGCCGAAGGATATTGACAAATRTATTGAGGCCAGCTAATATCTGTGCACAGAGGAATTTAACAGGATATTGACCTTCATCTTCCACTTTTTGAAAATTTTAATGTTGAATGGTTTGTTGAGTCAGTGTCTTTATGGACAATACAATTACACAAGTCCTTTAATTGTGAAACCTGGCAAGCAAGGAGAATGCTAGTGTAAGAGAAATAAATTGAGTTTATTGAATGGTGTTTTACTGTTCGTTGGCTAAGAGATATCAAGGCTTGCTCTCTATCAGGAAATTGACAGATGTGAGTATAGTTACTGAGAGGTCTTGTAAAAAAACTCTTTTGGACATGGAGGTAGTGCTGGCAGAGCTCTCAGATCTGAACCACAGAAGACAGAGTGCATCTTGGATCAATGGCTAAAAATCACAACAATTAAGGAGAAGGAAAAAAATTGAAAGAAAATGCTGGCTGGCCAGAGAATCTTACCTGACAGACTTCTAGGTTCCAGCAGTATAAAGACTTCTTATATTCACCCTTCACTCCTCTCCCAGACCCATGTGCAGAAGTTGTCACTTGGCTTTGTTGAGCATTGGCAGGTTCACGTGGGCTCATTCCACAGGGCTGTGCAGGTGGCTCCAGGTGGCATCCCTTCCCTACAGCATGTCARTGGCTCCGTCAGCTTGACATCATCTGGAGACTGACAGAACATTTGATCATAGAATTGTAGAATGGTTTGGGTGGAAGCGACCTTAAAGTTGGTCTGGTTCCAACCATGCTGCCATGGGCACTTTCACTAGACCATGCTGCTCAGAGCACCATCCAATTTAGCCTTGAACACTTCCAGGGATGGGGCATACACAAATTTTCTGGACAACCTGTTCTGGTGCCTCACCACTACACAACAAAGAACTTAATCCCAATATCTAATCTAAACCTACTTTTTTTTTATTTTAATCCATTCTCCCCATGTCACTAGCATGTCCTTGTAAACAGTCCCTCTGTCTTTCTTGCTGGCTCCCTTCAGGAACCAAAGGCTGCAATTAGGTCACTCCTCAGTCTTCTTTTTTTCCAGGCTGAACAAAACTAATTCTTTCAGTCTTTGCTTATATGGGAGGTGTTCTATCTCTCTAAATCCTACTCAGTCTGAATCTAGAGCCTGTTATCTGTGCCACTGATGAAGACACAAAACAGCAATTGTCCTGCTCTTGAGGGGTAACAATTGTTACTGACTTGCACTTTGAGCCATTGATTTTACCTCTCCAAATATGACCATCCAGCCAGCTCCTTGTTCATTTAACAGTCCATCTCTCAAGCCCATATCTCTCCAAGGTAGRGCCACAGTGTGCTGAAGAGCCATACCAAGGGCCTTGTGTAAGCTGAAGTAAATGACATATGTTCCTGTTCTCACTCCATTGCAGAAGGTCCCCGGTTAGGCACACAAAATTTGCTCTTGTTGAAATCCTGTTGGGAGTCCCTAATTTCCTCCCTATCTTCCATATGCTTCAACATAACTCTCAGGAAGGTCTGATTGTACCAGACACACAACTGAGGCTGACTGGTCAGTAGCTTTCAGGGTCCTCCTTTTCAACTCTTTTTAAAAATGGAGTGAGTGACCCTTTTCCCGGTCATTTGGGTCCTCCTCTGCGTGCCATAACTTTTGAAGTATGACTGAGTGTGGCTTAGCATCTGCACCAGCCAATTAGCAGGATTTCTGTCTAGGCACCCATAAATTTTGCAGCAAGTTTGTGGTAATACAATTATATGATCAGCTTTCCTACAGTGTTWAGTTTGGTTGGATTTACAACAGGACCCAAAGGTGAAATGTATTTACATAGGCACAAAGACAGATGCTAATTGCAAAAGCCTGCTATTCACACAAATCCAGGTTAAAAATGTATTGTTAGAAGTTCATGGGGAGAATACACACGGTCTTTCTGAGCCAAAAATAATAGATTTTGTAATGTATTTTTTTTTTCTCCACTCCTTTTTTGCTTTGAAGCAGAAACATACATTCTTTTAGGCTTTTTCACCTTTCAGACAAGTATGGACAACTTCCTTAGACCAGTAAAATTTACCAAAATTCCATGTTAAACCTACATGTAAAACTGCCAATAAAAGCACTAAAATATTCAGAGATCTAGCTCTTCCTGTTCTGCATTCGAACCAGTGTGCTATTATGAAATGTATTTTGAAAGAGCCAAAAATTATCTGAATTATTTTCTCAAATATGTTGAATTGACTAACAGGTATGGAGATCATAGTTTTTGCTTCAAAAATACTTGCTTAAATAGATCCAAAATGTAAAGTATACTAAAATGTGGAAGATTAATTTATTTATAATGCYTTTAACTGGATTTACTTATCCTTGAAATTACATGTGTCTTTATTCCGTATTTGCATAATTCATGTTTCATTTCACCTGTGTGTGTCTTCTACAAAGCAGATATCTACAAAGGAGTTAGTTAATGATTAGATGCTAATAGAAATTAAATGTTACCGTGATAAGGTGGCAGAAGACTCTGATGTGATTCTCTCCTAWACCATTCTGTTGATCTACTATAATGTAGAGTTTTGATGGACTTTAAAGATGTCATTATTTAATCAACTTTTTCAAAGATGAACCTTGTAGGCATAAAACATACCTAGTTTGGTATGTTTAGCATCATTTGTCTTCAAACGTGGAAGTACTTATTTATACTCTGATAAGTGCATCTGCCCAGTCTGGACACATTTGGGATGATTCTATTCTGTTTCATGTTTTCTTCACAATGAAGCAATAGAAAGTCACTCAGAAGGAATAATCCTTCTGACAACTAGGCTGGTGCAAGGTTATGTAGAATCAAAGTTTTGCCTCTGATATCTGTTTGCTGAAATGTCCATGGGCGAGAGGCTTGCCTACATTTTGTCAGTTTTTGCCTCAGTTGGATGTAGATATTCAGCACAGCAGAGTTGCTCCTCACTGACTTGTGTTTAGCACAACTTTCCAGAAAAAGGACACAGTTCACTGTTAAAAGTTCCCAAATGAAATATGGCTGCACCAAAACTTAGTGATCCATCGGAGCAGACTTCAGGCCAAGAGCTTATAGATGATGTCACAGTGATGGAAAGTTTGCTGTGCTTCTGTTTTGTGTGAGCCTTGAGAAGGATTTTGTGGGTGATTTTTCTCTTTGGCTTCAATGCCAATCCATTTCAACTGCTCCTCCTTGCCTGTGTCTGTGTCTCATTCTCTGCCTTTAGTTTCCCAATGTTCGTAATGATTCTAATCATGCCTCAATATTAAATAAATGATGYTGATAAGGAGGAAAGTGCTTCTTAATTTTGAAAAGTTTGAAAGCTAAGATCTTGGTTGTGGATTCTTTAGACTGAAAAACCCAAAACAACTTGATGGTTTTTTGTATATTTTTCTTCATTATATAATATATGAGGCATGCATGCATCAATTTAAAAATATCCATCTCATCTGGTGATAKAAATTATAAATAAAATAGTATTATTGTAGAACATGATGATGTTTTGCTTGTTAAAACAGATGTTAAAATATTTGATTTAATTTGTATTCTCTTACAGACACCCTATTCCTTTTTTTAAAAAAGTCTGTTTAAAAATTTTTAAAGCCTTAGAAGTAATTAATCAGTAAGGAGATAATTCTCCAGTCTCACAGTAAAGAGGAACTACTGGAATTATTTCTACCTCTTTATATTTCTGAACCCTCAGGGGCAAATCGCTAATTTTTTCCCTCATTGAAAGTGACACTTTAAATAAATAGAACATTTATTATACTTTCAGTGCTTTATTTTAGCTTAAAGACAGAAACCTGTAAAACAATGCTGTTTAATTTGTTGACACAGTCCACTAATCCATCTCATTACTGTGAGCTATGTTAGCTCATGTCAGRCACCAATTACTTGGATGCCATCACCTCATGCCTACAATCACAGTTATACCAACCATTGGTATACTTTAATAGCCTCTACAGCAGACAATATTTCTTGTTCATTGATGCCAGACYGTAATCATCTTCTTTGACCTCATTCCTTGCTGGCAGTATTCAATTAAGAATAAATTCCTTATATTTTGGCTGTAGTAAGATGAATAATAGTGCTTTTCGGTTTTGAACCATGCTTCTCATCTCACTCCAGTGGAGTACAAAAACTGTGGATGGTGCCTAATGTCAAAATTGGTAAATTTTGTAGTCAATTTTGGTCTTTGGCTTTTTATAGCCAGGTTCTTCACTAACCAAATTGTGGTTTCAGTGAAAGATCTAATACCTTATATAACTTCTTTTCTCCTTTGCAATTTATTTGCTGTCTTCGTTTTCATCTCTTAGAATTTCAGTGTGTATCTCTACTTCCACTACATGATTGTAAATTTATCCATCACAAACCCAACAGCTGTGAACACACCATCAGACCTCTTCAATAAAGCTCTCTGGGTGCTGTCATCCTTCTCAGTCTATTGAGATTGCAATTCTCATGAGGCTTTATGCGAAATTTAAGGACCATGACAGAGATTGTCTGCYGTTGTTATCTAAGCTCTCCCTGAGTATGACATAATCTAAACATTTCAAACGCAGCAAACTTGTGCCCATAAGAAAGGATTAATATTTCAAGAGCACATTCCCATACTTTTATTCCAGGTGAAAGAATCAGTAGCAATAGAGCATGAAAACATTTACCTTTTGTTTTGACTAGTTTTTCTTCTAAGGAAAGGTTACTGCAGACTGAATTTGTGATTGGAACTTGCATTCAGTCAACTTTGCTTAATGTTCCTGTATAAATATTGATCCCTTCTTCCCACTAATTATGCAAGCAGTGGATGAAATAAATAATGGTTCTAGAAATAGGGATGTCTACAATTCTGCCTCACAGCTGCAGGAGTAGAGTTTTAAGTTAAATACRAGCAAGTACTGCAAATTGAACAACAAATATTCATGCTAGTAGAAATATGGAGTGGCATATTGTTAACCCTTAAAATACATATATTTATGTATGWGTACAATATATTTTAAAATAAAAGAATAATAAATGCTCACAGTGTCAAAAGATGATAGTTCACAAAATTTTGCATTGCAACTGTGAATGCTACATATCAGTTGGAGGTTCATTCAATCAAAGAAAGGAAAGGTTAATGAATGTGGATATGATCACAAAAAGAGGACTGAATATTAGAGATATTTCCACAAAAACTGATAGTGTCAAAATGAATACTGCAACACAATAAATTTCTCCAATCAAGCAGCACATTTGTCACATTAAGGAAAAAAGGGCATGACCCTACCATCAATGTGTTTCTAGTAAAGCAGAAAAAGCTTTTCACTTAAAAAAAATAAGTGTAAAGTTGTTATTTTGAAATGAGAATTTGATGCATGCCAGCATATGTCACCTCATTTTTCATTGCACATCTCCACAGTAGTATGGGTTAAGAAATGCTGATGTGCCTTTCAATGGTTTTACTTTCCTTCATGTGATTATGGGTAATTTTGACTTGATTTTAACTGTCACAGCAGCTGAAGTAAATAATTTTTCCATGTTATTCCTTCAGTGGGTTTAATGGGCTTTTCAACCTGTCACATTCTTTGCTCTTGACTGTAATATGTAGTTCAAATACCAAATCATGGAGTATCAGCTGACCATAATTTTGCCTGATGGTTTAATTTTTCAGTGTCTTAGCACTTCTGCAATAGCTTCCACAGTGAAACAAAGGATATAGCTACTGCTATCCAGTAGCCTCCTCTTCCTAAATAAGTGCTTTGGTTGTCAGGGTTGTTCCACTGGACAATGGATTTCATAAGTCAGACACCAAAAACCACTAAGTAATGGAGAAGGTCATGGAGAGGAGCTCTAATTAAAGACAGGTAGAGAAGTAAGGATTTGCTGTAGGGAAGAAGTGTCATTGTAAAAGTCCTGTGGAACTGCAAGGGAGAKGAGCAGGGAGTTTACTAAGGTAAACAATTTTTTAATGTCTGTACTACATGGGCAAAGAAGGCATCAAGCACCTTTTGCATCAAGCAAAGAGTATGCTGACAGKACCACAGAACTCTTTCTTACAATTCAACTCTGATGATCTTTTATATATATATGTATGTATATGTATACGTATATATACATGTGTGTGTATAGGGTTTATTTTAGAGCAGGTTGGTTGTGATGGAAAGGATGTATGCAGCGGCTTTGGTTATTACCTGCAGAACTATAGCAGTATAAAAGCATAAAAATCACCTAAGTATAAAGTAAAGAAAGAAAGGGAAAGAAAGGATAAGAGTAGAAGGATACCACCACCATGGATCCAGTGACAAGACTTGATTGTTGTAATTTTAATGTCCTTTGGTTGAAGTGGTGGTGGCAGTCCTGATCCACTGGGAGTATGAGGGAAGCCCACAAAACAGAATTCAGTGGGTTAATTTACACTGAGTTCTACGTGGCAATGCCCACTACCTCCCCTGATAGGGGATTTTTGCAATACTGTGGATCTATTGCAAACCTGTGCATCATATGCAGGTGGAAGGCACTCAGAAATGAGTCTGGGRGCACTTCAGGAGTCTTTGATGGTTTGTGACCCTTCCTAAGACATGACAGCTGCCTCATATCAGATCAGTGGAGCCAGTTCTGCTCTGTCAGAAGGGATGAAAACCCTCAGGCCCACATGTGAGTGCCCTGGTACTTCCCCAGAGRGGATTTGAGCCAATTGTGTAAGGGAGAACATTGGCCTGATAAAAAGCACAATTCCACCTCACCACTTATCAGATCTGTTTCTTATCAGCCTCTTCCCTTATCTGTCTCAAACYCAATGTGCAGCCTCCAGGGATGGATGTGTGCTGACTCCCTCTGCACCAGGGCGGCTAGGGTCAGAGAGCTCCTGCTGCTTTTGCCACTGGCCAACTCTTTTGGGTCATTAACCATTAACATTCCAGTTTCTCACACCTCGRTAGCAATGGATACAATACAAACCTTTCCCTTCTCCTTAGGCAACCAGTATCACCATTGTCACCTAAGGAGAACAACAATGGTGCCTATGCAGACAGGAAATACACTGTAAAATAAAAAYGAGTAGCATGAAAAGTTAAAAATTGTGCAGTTCAGGAAGTTCGGGCCTTAGGTACCTAGTAGAGTGTTGTTCTACTTTCAAGGTTTTTCCAAGTAATTTCAGAAGCTGTAAAATACCCACAACCTCCAGGAATATCCAGTTAGGCATTATGAGCATCCTGAGGATCCCCTCTAGTGGGTATTTCTGCCAAGTCKGCTTTGCCAGCAAAGTAAAAGACACACAAAATTTTCAATTCTGTCACTCAGACTCCTGGTGGTTTCTATGCTGGTGGTCAGACATGCCAAGTGAATGAGTCACAAACACAAAGACATATAGCCAATTTTTTTATAGATTGTTATAATTTCTTGGGTACCTAAAATTAGCATTTGAATTCTGTTTTAGACACATAAGCATATGGGCTTATTATCAATCCTGCTGTCTTCTCACATGTTCATTTAAATTCTCWCTGTATTAAACAGACTTAAAAATAATCTGTAACGTGTAATTAGAAAAGTAAATACAAATTAATTTATGGGATTTTTTAATAAATATATCACATGAATTCTCTTACTTTGCTGCTAATCTTTAGAATTCATTTGGTATAACGTTTTGCAGTTTTTATTCACTCTATTTTTGCTTCATTGTTCTGATTTTGGCTGGGATAGAGTTAATTTCCTTCAGAGTTGCCAGTGTAGTGCTGTGTTTTGGCTTTGTGATGGAAACACTGTTAATAATTCAGGAGTGTTTCTGTTATTTTGAGCAGGCTTACASAGAGTCGAGGCATTTTCTGCCTCTCAACCCACCCCACCGTGAGCAGGATGGGGGTGCACAAGGARCTGGGGGGKGGCACAGTGGGGACACTGACCCCAACTGACCCAAAGGACAAGCCAGGCCATATGGTGTCATGTTCAGCATATAAAGAGGGGGAAAGAAGGAAAAAAGGGATGTTTGGAACAAAGGCATTAGCCTTCCAAGTTAGCCTTATGTGTGATGGAGGCAGATTTTCATGGAAGTGGCTGAGCACCTGCCTGCCAAAGGGAAACCATGAACTGATTCCTTGTTTTGATCTGCTTGCGTGCATGGTTTTTGCTTWCCCTTTGAGGTTTTATCTCAACCCACAAGTTTTCACCCTTCTAGGATTCTCTACTCTATTCCCCTGGAATGCAGTGAATGAGGGGCCACCARCTGGGGGTAAAATATGACAGCCTGGGGCAGGAAGGGTGTTAATAACAGGCAATTGCTTCTTCCTCTGCAGTGCAGCACTTTGCTGATCTTGGGGAAGGGGATGGCATTTTCCTTCTGAAAGAAGAAGTGTCAAAGTTTGCAAACGCACAGACCCAGGACACAAACCTGCCTCTTGCAGCTATTTGTCCCCTGTGAGATTTCAGGAATATAACAGCAGAGAACCACTGGTTGACTGTGGTTCTAATATTTTAATATTCTAATATTTTAATAATCTCTTTCAATTCTCTCCTGCATCCCACYGGGGACACGAGTGAGTGGCTGCACAGGACTGACTTGCTGGTTGGACTTAAAGCACAGCATGGCTGTATAAAAATTACAGCCATGTTACACCCATCATGGAAGTGCCATTATATCAAAATATGATGTCGTCTCAGCCTCTGCAAACATTCCCAGATTTCAACTCGTGACTGCTTGTTCATGATCTTTGGAGATGTCTAATATTCAACTTTCAGAATTCTGAAATGGCAGAATAAAGCTCACATCAAACAAAAAATAGTGTTTCCCAACTCAATACAAGATAACCGTGCCTAGAACTTAAGTGATTTAGTGGCTTTTGCTRTGAGTTCACTCAGTGTGAAAGGCTAGGTACTTTTCTTAGAGTAGGTAATAAAGSTATCAGAATAGATACATGACAGCACACATTTATTTTAATAGATCAGGGAGAACTTTGAAATTGTATCATCACTTAGTAGTGGAGACAAATGGAATGACAAATCCATCACACACATGCATTTCCCCCGTGTGCTTTTTCTATCCATAATTTTTAATCTTATATGGCAGAATTTATTACTGATTAGTGCATGGAAAGTGGTCTAGCCTCTAACAACACTTGATACAGAAAGCTTACTGATAGTGATGCAAAGAAAAATTAATTATTTTTATTATCATTAATGATGATTAATGCATTAATAAAGGGGGAAAAATTGATTTGTGTGGATGAAGAATCAACAAGCTAAGGTAATACATTATTTCAAAGTCAGTGAAAACTAAAAATCAGTGAAAAGAYATAATTTTCTGTTATGGAGAATCCGCGCTCTCTAGTAATATAAAAAATGAAACAGGGCTTGACAAGCTGAAGAGCTCTCCCTAACAGAAGGTGAAAATAGCAACATTTATCATCTGAGRGATTTTTAATCCCATTTAATAGTGATCCTTCCATTATGAGGCATAACTGTGTAGGTCAATTAATGCATTGCAAGATTTATGCAGCTAAACTTGCAAATAATCTTGACAGAACCTKACAAAAAACCTTAATATTTCCACTGTGGAAAATAACAAAATATTTCAGCATACAGATATGGGTTTAATATATGTATGAGACAATACAAGTATTATGGATACTTCAGAGTTTTCTCTTTTTTTCTAAACTTCAGGAATGAAAACTTTAAATTTTTATCTTCCTTTTTCTTTTCCATTTGATGTCAGTTATATTGGGCTTCTATATGTGCATTTGGAGGTCATGAGTTGTTTGACAACCTTTGGAGAAGCTTTTTTTTATTTTCTGACATCAAGCAGATATTTTACACCACACGTTGAAGTTATTTCATCTTCCAGCTCAATATATCTTGTATATATTGCAAGACAGTGGGGTATTTTGGGTTTAAATACAAGTTYGGCTTCCTCAAATGATTAAGGTTTATTTAGTCTTGTTTCAGATTATGCCATTTTACCATTCCATCAGTCTGGTTTATCTGAGATGCTCATAAATTTTAGAGTTTTCCATTTACTGAATTTAAATATTTCCTCTTATTCTCATAATTGGAAAGTTCTACGGTTGTAATAAAACTTGGTGATATTGGAGCCTTTGCCAATTATAGCATACTAGTCATCACCACTTCCTCAAACTGATGCTCTGCTGAATATATTTATCTCAAAAGAAGATTGATAAAAAAAGTACTGAGTGAGGACAGATAGCGAATTATTCTCCATGTTTGAAATCCCAAACTTCTGAGCATCAGCCCTTGGAAGTCAACAAATGTCCAGAATGTCAAGGCAGAAAGTTGCCATGAATGTCAATGTGGTTGGATGGTCTCCAGAGAGATTTGAAAGCTGTTTTCATGACTGACTCTATTAGAGAAAATATAAAATCACAGAGGGTTTTTTTTTACATAACAATATTAAGCCTAAARTTACAAAACAAGAGTTAATAATGGGATCATTATGAGCAGATGTAAAAATGGTGCTTTATGGTTTATGCTGAAAACAGGTTTTAGAAGTGTTTCTGTACACAGGAAAGGGAAACTTTCAGGAAAGTGAAGATTGGAAATAGAATTGCAGAATAACTATTGCTAGGCAAATAATCTAAATAGATGCTTAAAGGCTAGATTTGCTAAAACAGCTTAGTAAGAAATATGAAAGAAATAAGAAAAATTTGGATAGTCTTGTTTTTCTTTCTAAAATTTTCCCAAACATCCCATCCTTCTTTCTGTTTTTTCAGCTTTCACTGCGTTATTGACCTATTAAAAATTATAGGATGCAATTAATTAATAAATAGATGGTGGGTTTTTTATTTCCCAAAGCACCAGTAGTGAAAGACCAGAAGGATCTACCAGTGATAACAGAAGTAAAGGATGGCTTCTGGTATGTATACACTATTTTCCAATTATTTTCCCTTGAGTTCTGAGATCCTAAGGCAGGTCRAGACACTTATGAGCATCCTAAAATGACCCAGTAATAAAAGTTTAAAATTGCAGGGTTTTTTTTTTTGAAAACTCATGGAAGGAAAATTAAAAATTAACTACACAGAAATTAACCTAATTTGAATCTAATTTCAAAGTTAAATGAAATATCACATTTCTTTTTTTTTTTTTTCTATAGCTGTGTCTTGGTTCCTCTATTTTGATACTGCTTGTTCAGGACCATCTGTAGTGAGAYAGTAAATGTATTAAAACACAGAAAGATTAAAGGGCTCCATTCCAGAAGGACAAAAGTACCAACAGRTTTCTGCTTACTGAAATTGTGTCAGAGGTCTAAGAAAATCTAGTGAAGGAAGATGTTAAATAAATACCAGTCTGAGAAATATTTTGCACACTTAAACTGAATGTGTACCTTTGGGACCTCAGTCARCCATGGAGACAGTGGAAACAGGAGCAGGTCTGTCATTGGAAGGCTCAGAAGTGGAGGTGGGCCAAAAATTAAACTTTCTGAACTCTAAGAAAACCACAGTAGGACTCTGAGATTAACTCAATTGGTCMAAACATGATGCTTASAACACCAGATTTTTGGGTTCAATTYCCGTAGGGGCCAGTCACTTAAGTATTGGATTGGATGATACTTTTGGGTGCCTTCCAAATCAGAATATTCCCTGTGTATGCACCTTYGTTCCTAAACAGCTGGGGCAGAGGTAAAAGTGAGGAAACCCAACAATTCCAGGACTGTGTATGTTGAACACACTCTGTAAGACGTGTTGTGTGTCTCTAGTCCAGAGGGACAGCAGGGGAACACACACCACAGCCTTGCCCACCTTCAGGGAAAGCTGCAACAGGAACCTGGCAGTTCTTTTTTTTTTTTTTTTTTTTTGAAGCATATAGTTGTTGGACTACATAGTTTTTGAATAAAAGGATCTCTGAAAACCTTGTGGGTTCTCTCTAATGAGTTGTGATGTCATCCCTCATGCAAACTTGGGCTGATTTATGTTATGRTAGGTAATCACATTGCCAAGAGGTATCAAAATTGTTTCAGACTTTAAACATTTTTTTTCTGGTAATTTCTAAAAATGATCTGATCATTATGAACACAAAAGCTGTATGAGAGATTTGTTGTTAGCTACCTCAAAAAAGCGCTGGCATGATTCATTAGAGTACCACTTTAATCTAACAGTTCTTCTCCCATTCTTTTTGGGTGGCAAAACCAAAAGAAAATGAAAGTCCAAGTAACTTTCCTTGCATTTTATTGCACTAAAACTTAAAAAAAAAGGCTGTAATGGATTCAGTCCTAAAGTTATGTAAGAAAAAATATTAMATTTGGCTTTATGAATTACTCATACCAAAAAATCAAGTGAAATAAGAGCTCATGAATTACTTATTAAAGCAAGCTGAAAATCAATAAATTGCCTGTAATGCATGCATAAGCATTTTCTCCAACTCTACAATATGCTGACATCATGATTTATTTTTTCTTTGTGAATGAGAGTTATTCAAGACTACCAGTGTGGAATTACAAAATCACTTGTCCTCAGGGTTTATTTTAAAATGTCATTTAAATATGTTCATCTGTTTGAAATAAAAAGTACATTGTGAAATGCTGGCAGATGACCAYACCAAGTAATTAGKAAAACATTGCAGAATGTGGCTAATAGCACAAGTATCCTTGGAGATTCCAATTATTATTAGGTTAAAAATGCTTTACGAAAAATATTCAATGCTAAGTAAAACTTGTGAATTGAGAAAGAGGCTAAATGTTAATATGGATATTAAATGTACTAAAATTAATTTCCAAATTAAGGCTATCCATCATCCATCTGCCAGAGGGATAAGTAGTCTTTGTGTACAAAATAATTTGCAAATTTTGTTGGCCTAAAGTACTGAGTTTATCTCCTTTTAGAAGAAAAGGGATAGTAATTGAAATTCAGTTTCTTCATCAGTAGAGAACTGTTTTAACAATATTGCGAACCAAGAAAAATTTACAGTTTCTAAAATAATCAATATTTATGCACATCCCTTTTAGAATGCAATATTGTGGATGTGCCTTAAATACTGAAACAGTCACTGTTAACAAATGGTAACAACAGAATTCTGTCCTTGGGTAAGCTTGGAGCAGGAGCTGTGACACGGGGAAACCAGAGAATCTTAGTGAGATCTGTAACTACTCCATTCTGTTTCATCACAGCAGAAGAAATTGAGAAAGCTGGGACACTTAGAAGTGTCTGTGATAAGGATTCTTGGACGTGCTCAGADGAAGAGCAGAAGCAGACCAGGTGAATCGTTGCCAATTAGGTTTTTGCCATGTAGTGCTCCCTGCATTGCTATCCTTGACCATAGTTTATGTACACATCATTTGAATTACAAATGCTTTTAACATATCCTTTACTCTCTTCAGCAGCTTGGTRAGTCATGGTAAATAAGCTATGAGTCTTCTGTGAAATAATTTATGAAAGTATTCCTTTATATGGGCTCTTGTAGCATTCATTTGGAAACTTCCATTAATAATTATTCTATGGAGTTCAATGCAAACACTAACAGATTTTGGTTAAATATTGAATTGAATCCCAGGATCAGTAAGTAAGAATTAGTACAAACTGTGCTCCAGCAAAACCAAACAAAAAGTTATGGAGTATCTAGGGAAGGACCTGTCTACCTTAGAGACTATGCAGAAAGGAAGCTGAAAAAATCAGATCCAAGTAATTACGTGAATGAAATTTGTTTTCTTATTCAATTGGATTTGCAAGGTATTTGTCTTCACAAAACTAAAGAGCAAAAAATTGGACCCAAAGCACCATATATGAACAGTAATCTTCTGGTAAATACTTCTGTGCATTCTCCCGATTGTGTTTTTAGTTCCATTTACAGAAGCATCTCAGCCACCAGCATGCAAATTTCTTCCRAATAGGGGGGATCATAAATGAGTTGTGTTTATTTCCATTGGAACAATTGAATCCAGGRCAAGAATTTTCATAGAGAAAAAGGCAATTGTCAGAACCACAAAAAGCTCATTGATCAAACAGAATGAGTGATAAATCAACAAAATAACCAACTGTGTAGGCTCTATTATCTTATATCTTGCAGCTGTCAAAGTCACCAGGAAACAATTAGCAATTGGATGCAACAACATTTTTTAGCATTATTATTCACTTCCTGCTTCAGAATACTGCTTTCAGCTGCTCAGACATTAACCCACAGCTGGTTTGCAGAAGATGTGCAAATTTTTTAATTTAAGATAAATGAGTCAATAAAAAGTTTGACTGCATAAAAGAAAAACCAAAACAAAACAAAAAAAATTCCCAAATGCCAAAAATATGCAACAACAAAGCCAACAACAAACAAACCCCAACCAAAAAATCAAACAACCAACCAAACAACCAACAAACCAAAAAACTCCCAACARCCTAACAGAAAAACAAGCCCCCTCCCAAAAAAACCATAGCCAMAAGCTGTAAATTAATGTCACAAACTGAGCCACCACAAACTGAGCACTTCATAGGGAAGAGGAATTAGGTGATGCTGGTTTTAAACTATTCCATCCAGAGGCACAAGTCACTGAGTTTGACCAATATGTTTCACTTTAAAATATTTGAATGCTTTTATTATTTGTCTAGTGTGGGAGTCCATTATTTTGGGTTTTTCAAACACCCAGGTTAAGTGATTTCAATTTCTAGGAAATTGGGGATACAAAACGCAGGTTGAGCAAATGAATTAATTCTATATTTACTGTAGGAAGAGGACAAGCTTGAAGTGGATCATRATTCTGGACAAGTAGAAGCAGCACACAACATACCTGGTGTGGGGGAGTATAGCTTACAAGATCCAAGGGAATATATGAGGACCTTAAATGAGAAGGGTAAACTTTATAAATGTTAATGTATAAAAGTTATACAAAGGTGAATGTGAGAGAAGGTATTTTAAAAATTAACATATTCTTAATAACCATTCACCATAATTAGAAAAATTCTAGCTTTTGAGCTTTTAGGAAAATCTCTATAGCCTGAAAAAAAAAAAAAATTACATCATATGACATTCAGAGAATTGCTACCCGGGTAAATAATTTTGAGTTTCTTTCTGATGTGTTCTCTTAACAACAAATAAGCAACTCCCCCCAGAGAGCACTCAAAGCTTTTCATTTGTTTCTGAGATTCTTTTACAAAACATAGCATTTGGTAGGAGTAAGTATAGAAAACTTTTAGCTGATTTGTTTTTTAACTGGAAATGAAAACAGATGTATATTTAAAATTTTTGTCAAGCYGATGTAAGAGTCTCTGTGAATGAGGGTTGTTAGTCACAATAAATGTCAAAAATTATGAATCCTATTAAAGATCTAAAGAACAGTGAATCACCTCTGCCGTATGTTGTTGAGAGTGAGGTAAGAACTTGGTCTGCTAGCACTCGAAACTCTTTTCTTTTACCTGATTCAGGATTTCCTRGAAAGAGCCAGAGTACAGCTGTGATTAAGATGCTACTTCTCTGCTATAGCTTGAAGTGCAAAAGATGTATACTGAGATGCAKTAAAAACCACTTTTTTTAAATGCTTGCTTTCTCTTTTCTCATTTCTCCTTAATGGTCAAGTTAATGAGACATGGCTCAGAAGTATTTAAGATGTTCTCATTTTGCTTCTTTTGCAAACTACTTACATAACTAAATAACAACCACAAGAACATAAAAAAAATTTCAGTCAGCCTGGAGATAGAGATGGAGAGATTAGTTCTTGTTAATCCCTATACCCTATGTACTGTCTTTGTTAACATTTAGTGCAGTTTCTGAATTGTCAACACAGGTACATATTGTTGATGTGTTATACATAGAAAGTCACAGAAGAAATTATTTAAAAATAGTATATGTAAGGATTAAAATAAGAAAAGTACATGCTTAGGTTGATAGAAGTAATTGAAGCGTGTTTCTAAGTGTTAGCAAATGTAAAATTGTATTTTAAGTTGCAAAAGGACTTTTTCTCCCTAGAAATAAATTAAGTTTTTAGTTTGAAAAGAGCGATAGTTGACATCTACTAATATTCTGGGGTATATTTTTCAGTCACTTTGGTAATTCACAATGGACTAAAATTATAGATCACTGCAGTTGTAGATCACTTATGGAAAAACTCTTGAATTGCTGCCAGTACATTTCACACGTAATAGAAATCTACTTCTGTTTCAAAAAATGAAAGAAGTCCAGCTTGAACCAAAAGATAGTGTTTTAATTCTAATCACATCAAACAAGCCTCCTTAGAAATACAGAAAACATTAAAGTGCTCATTATTCCTGTGGATTTCAGTATAATTTCTTACCTAAGTATTTGCCACATAAAAAACAAGTGTTTTCTATTGGTTTGAAATGTACCTATACCA
This sequence comes from Malurus melanocephalus, assembly GCF_030028575.1. NCBI lineage: Eukaryota > Metazoa > Chordata > Aves > Passeriformes > Maluridae > Malurus > Malurus melanocephalus. Next base: position 129,146 of record NW_026623316.1, on the reverse strand, counting down.
TTTGTCCTTATTATTAACTCTTTCAATTTAAATATATATTTTAATATATACATATATATAATATATATATGTATTTTAAAGATATAATTTTAAACAATTTTTCTAATGATTGTTAAAAGGTGAGAGTTACACTACAACACAAAGCACAATTTAACCTATAAAATCCCTCCTAGAGAGTGTCTTACTCTATGCAAATTAAAATAAAACTAGAGTTATGCCAAGCAACACCTGTTTCCAGCAGTCTAACTTTGGTGAGGGTTATTTGCCATTAGGTGGCGAGTAGGGTACAGTTAAAACTGAAGTAATTTTGGATACAGTTGTGAGAAATGTCCTGAGCTTAAATGATAAAATGTATGAAGCTTTTTGCAGCCTCTGATTTTCTAGCTTCTTCCTTCCCAGACTCTTCAGAGCAGAGTCAGAACTTTTTTCCCCATCTAGGCCTGATTGTGGGCCTGATTGTGGGAATGATTGACACAGAAAGAAGAAGAAAAAGAAGAAATGCCTTTGAAATAATATTTGATTGTAGCATTTCAAGAGTTTAAATCTGTTCTATGTCCTAATTCAACATTCATGTTCATCACAGACTCCATCCTGGGCAACACCTAAAACATGAGTGCCTGAACATCAGACACGTACTGAGGGCAAGTCCTGCTGACTAATGGCATTCTACAATGGAGTGACAAGTGGATAATGGAAGGCCTATGGATGTCTTTGTCTGGACTTGTGCAAAGCTTTACACAGTCCCCAAAACATCCTTCACTCCAAATTGGAGAGAGAARGATTTGATGAGTGACTCATGGGTGGACGAAGTGTTGGTTGGATGGCTCACCCAGCGGGCAGTGGTCAAGGGGTCAGAGTCCTGATGGACATCAGTAACAAGTGATGTCCCACATGGATCTGCATTGGGACCACTGTTATCAATAAATAATAAATAAATAATATTCAGTAAAGACAGATGAAGGGATCGGGTAGAGCCTTAGCAAATCTAGAGATGATTGTGCAGAAGAGTGGTGCTGTGGACCCCACTCTTACCTGGTCAAGGCAACTCCCAGCATCAGCCCAGGCTGGGGATGAAGGGATTGAGAGCAGCTCTGCTGGAAGGATTTGGGGGTTCAGTGAGTGAGAGGCTGGACATGACCCGGCCGTGGGCACTCAGAGCCCAGAGAGCCAAACGTGTCCTGGGCTGCATCCAAAGCAGCGTGGGCAGCAGGGGAGGAGRGGATTGTGCCCCTCTGCTCTTCTCTGGTCAGACCCCACCTGGAACACTGCATCCAGCTTGGGGATTCCAGCACAGGAAAGACATGAACCTGGTGCAGAGAGTCCAGAGAAGACCACTGAAATTATCACAGAGAGKGAGCACTTATCCTATGAGGAAATGCTGAGAGAATTTGGATTGTTCAGCTAAATCACAGAAGGCTTTGGATTGACCACATTGCAACTTTTCAGCACCTGAAGGGGGTCTACAAGAAAGATGGGGAGAGATTTTGACAAGGGCATTGTTGATAGGAAAGGGGACATGTCTTTAAACTGAAAGACAATAGATTTAGATTAGATTTTAGGAAAAAATTTCTTTACTGTAAGGGTGGTGAGGCACAGGAACTAGTTGTCCAGGGAAGTTGTGGGTGACCTGCCCCTGGAAGTGTTCAAGGCCAGGTTGTCTGGGGTGTKGAGCAGCCTTTGCTCTGGAAGTGTCCCTGTCCATGGCACAGGWGATGGAACCAGAGGATTTTTAAGACCCTTTCCAACACATTCTATGATACAAGATCATCTGCAATTCTGCTATGTGAATGCCATGAATAGCTGGAAGTTTTTGTAGGAAATCCTGTTCTTAATAAATATTATTTAATATTATCCCCAAAACTTTAAAAGTCCAAGGCACCACAGTAACAAAAACTTCTGCAAGAATGAATTGAAATGTCCCTGTGGTTTTTTTTTCTGTGCAGCGGTTGAACTGCAATACATATGAAACATGACATGCCCAAGTCCTAATGCACACCAGTAAATAGAAGAGCTAAAAATGACTTATAGACTGGATTTTTATAAATAYAAACAGACATTTAAGAAATTTCCATAGATGTTGGGAAGTGACAAACCCCTTCTAACTAATTTGCACAAGRAAACTTGTAAGAAACTGAAGAAAAAGGAAAGTTAAAATACTCATTTCTCTTACCTAAATGTATGGACAATAAGAAGCAATGGAAGTGTTGTAGGAAACGTCTGCTGTGGGATATTGTCTAATCAGTGTGGTCATTCTTCCCTTACATAAAAAATACTGTAGGATTTGCATCTTAGAGGCTCTTAAGGACTCGAGCTTCCACTTGCAAGCTGTACCATATGGCAATCTCTCTCCCTAAAACCCATCTTGCACTGCCTGGAGACAGATCCAGACCTTCTCWGGTTTAGGCTGAACCTTGCTGACCCTCTGCAGAGGGAATCCAGATCTTTCCTCTCAGTCATTGTGGTTATTCTTTATGCAACTGCTGTGGCAGCTCACAATAATATAATATAACCTGCAGTTATACTTGCTGTCTGTTAATCAGACCTGTTAGATGCCTGGTATTAACTCTGGTGAGTAAACAACAAGGTTCATTAAGGATGCTACTGTACTTTGTATGCATAAATGAGTATTGTGCCTTCAAAGGTTATGTTAGGCAAATTATTTTCAAGTGACTCATCAAACTCTTAGGAAAGAAGCATTATTATTTAAATGYTTGAATCATGTTAAGAAACAATAAATCCAAATTCTCCTGACATTAGTATGATGCAAAGACGGCATTTAGATCAGCTCTTACAGAAGAACCATGTATATGAAGCTGAAAAGTTGATAAGTGCTGTGCCCTGTGCTACGATTCAAGAAGGTATTCAGAATGCATAATTACATGATTAGAACTCTGGAACTGATGGCCGAAACAGAACGCCAATTCTGCAAATAAATRTCTTTGACGGTTTTAAGATAGGATAGCTCGGATGCCATTGTCACTTTTCTTCTCATCTGTGGTTGAAAAAAGAAATCTGCCAATAAAGGGAAGGGAGGTGACTCAAGAAAGCGCATTACTGGAGTTCTGACAATTAATGGAAGCCTTCTAGTGACTGCTGGCCAAAACTGGCACAGGCAATTTGCAAAAGGCTCCAAGTGACCCTTCTAATAAACACCCCAAGCAAGTTTGAAATATTTAAATCATGTGATGCTTTTWAAAATCTTTTTGAAGTTCATTATTTAGGGAGTGTCTTATTGGTGGAATTATACAGGGTGAATAATTTGACAATTAAAACTAAAATTTATTTTATGTCTACAGAATCAGTTGCTGATTTTAAACCTTGACTTATGTTTAGTCTCAGCCTTGTATCATTCCAAGTTATATGGATATGAAACACATTAGAATGACTGCAGCTGTTTTCTGGATGCTTCTGACTTTTGWTTTGTCAAGGAGAGAATGTCAAGCTGAGAAAGACAAAAAGTTATTCAAAATTTGGTATGAATAATTTAATTTGTAATAATTCTTCATCGCAGATGACTCAGATACATTTCTCACATCTTTTTTTTTAATCATTTTTATTGGAAAAATATATTTAACTCAGAAATCTGTGCGATTCCTATAACCAAACACTGTTACACAATTCTGACTCACATCCTTCAGGCCGGGACAGTTGAATGATTGGGCACTTCTGAGATTTTTTTGTCTAACAAGAAATTGTCATCTTTCCCTCATTTTTGGAAGTTTTTGTAACGAATCAGGTAAAAAAGTCTTGTCTCAGCCATGTGGCTCCTCCAAAACCTAAGACTTGTTTTGATCCTTTTTAATAGGACAAGTTGTATCTTTAAGACCTAGCTTACCAAACATTCTATGAAAGACATTCAGAGAGCTACTGAAGTAGTCAAACAATGTTTTTCTTTTACTGTTGTATGAATAGAAATGTTTATGTATATGAAATCACTTTCAGTTATGGACTTTGGCAAAGAGCTTCAGAAATACATACCTGCTCATCCCATAATTTTTTTCCCAAATTTTGGTACCAAGTTTATTCTGCTTTGGATTGGATCAGTCTGAAGGTAGTTCATCAAGTACTGAAGTGAACAAGTAGCTCATCAAGTCAGTTTTCAAATTTTTAAGAAGTTCACATTGCTTGAAAAACTAGTATTTGACTTCTTTAAAATAGCAGGTTGTTCAAAAAAGGAATAGATGTTCTTGAAGATAAATTTTACGATGTTGATCTATTTTTAGAAAGAAATTCCTATCTCTGTCATGTGTCCAATAAAGAATATACAGTAATCTTAATTTATTAGAAAATTATAGTACCCAAGATGTCATGCTTCACCTTCAACAAAGTAAAATATTTTTATTAAACCGTTACACTTTTTTCATCAGATCTCATAAAAAAAATATTTCAGTGGGAGCTGCAGTGGCAACAAAAAAAACAAAACAAAACAAAAAAAACAAAACAAAACAAAGAAAAGGTGTGAATCCATAAGGTTCATTTCAGCTGACCTAAACATTTTCTGATTGATTTTTGAATACCTCCAATTTATTCTGTTTTTTGACTCTTTTCTTAAAACATTATCTTTTTTTTTTGTACCTCCTTTCTCCCCAAGAAATAGGCTTACAGGTATCACAGTAGATAACACTGTTAATACCAAAAGGACTTCAATGGAACCTCTTGAATATTCAAACTCAGTGGCTTCAAAATTGCCTGTCTAAGATATTTGGGGCATATCTAGACAGAAGGCATGAGGCAAAACTTTGGTTKTTTTCTAATCTAAATTGGAAGGGTACAGTGGTCCATAATCCACCAAGCAACAGATTTGTCCTTTTTTTCTTTTTAATTCTTTTTTCTCACTGTTTTTACCTTCTAAATGTAGAAACAAACTTGGCAATTATAAGTCAAAAATATAGAAAACAATTTTGGGGTCAATTTTAACACRTAGCTACCATACATGAAAAAAAAAGAAACAATATCCTGGAAAAAAAAAAATTCTGGAGCAGGCAGCACAGGTACTTGTCAGGTTGTATAAACATATGCCACTTGTGAGAAATCAGAGCATAAATTAGATGCTGCTATTGCATAAAATTTTTTTGAAACTGACTCCACTGTGTTTTCTGAGACAAGGCTCAATTTTTTCAACTTTCTTCATGTATTTAAGTTGTTAATTCTGAAACTTTCAGAASAAAATTTGGATTTTGTCTATGTAATTTTCTCTAGGAATTCAACAAGTCATGACCTGAGGTAGTTTCACTGAAGTGAGGAAGTATGGAGCACCTCTTTCCCCTCTAGGTCTTTTTCCCCCCATATTTTTGAGCATGAAAACATTTTATTCCTTTTTAATGAAATTCTTATAATTTTTCCAAAATGAATTGGGAAATTCTTTTGTGTGCTTGTGGGCAATCTCACTAAGAGGTTATTTGATTTTGAGATTGTATTCAGAATTCTTTTGCAGGGAATTATTTGTACCTGGAGTTTCACCAGGTCCCTGATTTACAGCAAGAAGAGCTGCTTTGGGGAATCTGTGTTAACCATTCTCATTATTTCTGACCAATACATATTGGTGATTCCTTGATACCCACTTATTATCCTAAGTTAGGATAATAAGTTAGGATACAAGTAAAGCTGGATATTTTGTATGAGAGCTTCTAGCTTTTTGTTGTACTCTGATACACACATCCTGTTTAATTTCATTCCGTGTTAAATTATGTCATAAATATGTTCAACACCCTATAATTAGTAATCTGTTATTTAAATCATTGTGTGGAACTTGAAGGTATGAGAGCAGAGGCCAGGACTTACATTCTTGGCAAATGTGAAATTAAACTGCTAATAACATTAAGTTCAGTCATGACTCCAACCATCTTTTCAGTAAGACTTTTATTTTGGGCAATAGAACAAACAGAAACTTAGTGCTTTTTGTATTATTTTTTAAACTTTTTTTTTTTTTAAATAAATGTGTGGAAATAAGTAGTTCAGGCTGTTAGGAATGAAATCCTTTCCAAACTCAGAAGTAATTTTTAACATTACTTTTAGCTTAAAATCATGGATTATGTAGTCACAATTGCAGATTCAAGCTCTCTTTGTTAATTATTTTGTTAGATTATAACTGCTTGTTGTAATAAACCTTATACTGACTTAATTCAGAAAATTCACTCTGGCTTTAAGTTGCAGTAAACCTCTGCAGTGCAGTGTTATTACTGTGAATGTGGTATCCTTCAGAGCAAGTTGAAAGTTACTTACTTTCATCATAGCAACTCAGTTACTTGGTTTTTGCAGCAGCAAAATATTAATGATGTGTTAATGATTCAAAATCCTCCACAGCTTAATGAGTCTTCGAAACAGAAAGCTGCTGATCAGCAGACCCTTCTCTTTCTAGTTGTAAAACTAACAAATTTTTATTTAAATAAACTTCCTTTATGCTTGCAGTTGTCCACAATGCAATATGAGAATCCTAGACTTTATGACTTCTTTCTGATATTTCTTATATTTAAAATATCTATTCAATCTCTTATATCCATTATATTTTTCAGATATAATATTTGATATTACTGATTTTGACTAATTTGGGGAAGGTTTTATTATGCAATGTGTTTTTTACGTATATTCTGATTTAAACATACCTGCTTTGCATGGAAAGGTCTATGATCATTTTCTAGAATAAAGTTCTGGAGTTTATCTGAATAACCCATATCTGCTACGACCATGGTACATAAGAACAGCACAAGTAGATTTTTAGCAGCAGAATTCTCTTTTTTTTCCAGCAGTATTTAACAGATGTATTCATCATGTCTTCTAAACATAAAAAAAATTGAAAGGATATRTGTTTGTGTTATAACCAAAAGGCTTTACTCTTTCATGCTATTTCTCCATATTCTTGAAAATAAATGAGCTCTCAGCAGTCAGAC